>NC_134489.1:30437329-30737329 GCF_040206685.1 Ascaphus truei
GCATCTATAGCATTTTTTTTATATATGGTCATGTGTCACCAAAGATTAAGCTACCACATTCATTCACTCAAATTCTTGGAGGCACTACAGTATACCTACAGAACAGAATATGGTTAATGGGTTTGAAAGCATATCCTGCATCCTGAGGAAGTGGGTATGATTACTTGAGCATACTCTATCCTACCTTGTACAACACTTTGACAGCAATAAGAACACTGAATATTATAGTTATTACTTTGAGGGACATAGCGTAAGCTGAATGTTTCTCTTACCTGTTTGATTGGAGAACTCTCCCTCTGGGCAGGAAATACAGTCATAGCAGCAGGACAGCTGTCCTGTTCGTGATGACTTTCTGTATCCAGGAAGGCAGCTTTCACTACAGACAGAGCGTGGGGTCTGTGCAACAAACAGGAGAAGCCTCATCAGTTTGCAATAGTTCACTAAATGTTTATCACCATATCATTGAGTCTGACTATACAATGCCTGCCAATCACTGAATCATGCTTTCTAACTATCGTCAGGTCACTGCTGTGGTGCAGTCCTGGATTGCAATCCCAGTTGCTGGTCTGTTGGTACAGTATGATACATTTAAAGACTGTGTAGTGTGTGTGTAACACAAGGAACCTAAAATCATTTGGCAGGTTTATTTCAGGTATTTTTTACCATTTCAATAGCTAGACACTAGGGAAAGTATATATGGAAAGCAGATACGTACACTGCTTTGTCATAATTTTGTGTGAACTGCTCTAAACACATACAAAATGCATCTACCTTTATGTTGCAGTAGAACTAAAGACAATTTCTCCATGCAGTGCAATTTTGCAACTGTATCACATCCTTCTAAAGGGATACTAACATGGGTATTGTTTGCTGGTCCACACTTGGGTTGCTATGGGGGAACCAGATGTCACGAAGGGGTATATAAGAAGGTGGGACTATTCAAGAAGGTGAGGTTCCAGGAGGACATGAGGAGAGGAGCCTTGAGGAGAGTGATAAGTAATGTTTATAAAGTAATAGTATAGACTAAGCCCCTTGTTTATTATGTTGTGGATAGGCACACTACACATTAAAGGATTCCCAAAAGTTGGAATGGAGTCCTGAATAAGTAATAAAAAGGCATTTGACACCCCATAGAGAGCCTCAAGAAAAGAGGGCTCTCCAGTGGTGCCGGCAGATCAGTTCTAACCACAGATCAGCTCTAATATTCCTCATTAGTCTGTGTGGAAGTGGCCGTTCCAAATTAGGTACCGGGTAGAGGAGAAAGACTAACAGTTAGAACCAGAAAAACCCCAGGTGGCGCTCAATGCTCAGTGATTACAATCAGTGAATAAATGTGAGAAAAAAATCTGGGCTGAAAATTCACCCTCTTCATAAATGTGCAATAACAAGTCATGATATCTATAAGTGAATAAATACTAGGAGGCTAAGGGGCCTATTCACAAAGCAGTGATAAGTGGTCTAATGCACGATAAATGCCCTTATTGCACGATCCTGCCTGCTTTGCTATTCACTAAACCATGATAACAGTGCAGTATCATGCTATAATGGCTTTTTAACAACCATTAAAAGCCTGGGGCCAAAAAGTCGTCCGACAAGCCAAAAAAAGACAAAATAGCTATCTTTTTTGCCAGTAAGAGCTATTCACTCAACCGTGATAAGCTTATCGTACTTTAAAATCTTGGAATATTATGTCGCCAGCTAAAGGCTGGCGCTAAACATTTGCAAGATGCATAGAAGCGTTTTCTTTCTTTTTTTCTGCACGGGATTGATATCAGAGAACGGCGGGGTCTCCGGGTGATCCCCACGGGTGTCCAGGGGCCTACGGATGGTCCCTGTGGGTGTCAAGGGGTCTCCGGGCTGTCTCCACGGGTCCGCACCAGCCTCCGGTGGTGCCCACTGGCATCTGGTTTCAATCTTGTGCAGAAAAACAAATTGCAGCCAGTTTCATTACCTTAGCGCCTAACCACTAAGGTAATGAAAGGGTTAAAAATCAGACACTGCATTGTTGTTGGTACAGGGGGTGGGTAAAGCTTTTAGTGGCCCCGGGGTGGGTGTTTAGGCTTTGTGGGAGGGTGGCAGTAGAAGTTAACCCCTTCATTACCTTAGTGGTTATAACCGCTAAGATCATGAAGGGGTTAACCCCTCTCGCTACCCTCCCGCAAGGCCTAAACACCCACCGGGGCCATTATCACATTCATCCACCCCCTGTAACAATAATAGGAATGGGTAAAAGGGCTTTTAACCAAAAATGGCTAATAGCGCTTTTACCAATTACATTTTTTTTACAGTGAAATACATTAAAATAAATACAACCTCCCCAAACTCAACACACTCAGTACAGTAATGCGCAAAAAAACTATTATATGGATAAAAGCGCATTTCCCCATTAAAATAAAAAATAAACAGCATAAAGTAAATAAAAATTGCACTTACCCCTGCCAGGATGAAGGCCATCCTCATCACGGTCCTTGTCCTCTGTTGGCAGCAACATAATAAAAAGTACAATCTAATGGCCACTACGCCCTTAATCACTTTGGCTGTTAGTAACCACTATAATAATAAAGAGGTTAACCCCCCTCCTCCGCTACCCACCCGGGAGGCCTAACCACCCTCCCTGGGGCAACTACGCCCACCCTCTACCATTGATTGGCACAGTGGTACATAATGCCCATATAATACGGGCATGATTTGCCACTATAGCAATAAATGGGCATGCTAAAAAATAAACAACCACCAAAAATATTACATTAAATCAAAGCAATCGCCATAAGAGACACACCACAAATAATTAAAATGCAAAACAGCACAAAAATACCATAAATAAATAAAAACAAACACCAAAAAAATAATTAAAAAGCAAAACATCAACAAAATACCAGAAATAAAAGCAAAAACAAAAAAACATAATTCATAAGCAAAACACAGAAATAAACAATAATTACAAAAACAAATCAACAAAGAAACATAAGAATGATACAAAGCCATCTACAAAAATAAATATCAAAGAAATAAAGCAAGCATTGGCCAAAAAATGCATTGCTTGTCACTGTATTTATCTATTGTCTTAAGGGGCATAGATAAATACATGGTCAATCAATGGGCAATCAAAAAATGTAAAATTAAAAAATACAATCAAAATACCTGAAAAATAAAAATTACATACATTCAATGTTTTTCTTACCTCTAGAAGCCTTCACCCTCTGAATCCCGGTGTATCAATAAGCTCTTGATGCGTGACGCAATGATCCTCAACTTAAAGTAATTTTTTTCTTCTTTTCTTCTGTACTCTTCCTTCTTCAGTCTCCTGGCTTTGTAATCAATTCAAGGGGGTGGATGTTGTCCTGTCGTCTTCTTGAGGTCAAATGAGATGGAACAGGCCTTATATAAGGCCTGTGACATCATATTTGACTGTCAAATGACACACTGCCAATCTGATTGGATGGTGTACAATGTGACAGAACTTCTTTTCTTGGGTAAAGGATGTGATGTCATGTGAAGGGAGGGAAGCCAGCCAATAAGGAAGGCTGTGCTTCCCTCCCTTTAACATGATGTTTCCAAAAACAAGATGGCTGCCATAACATGTTAATCCAACCAATCGGATTGTGAGATATACCTCACAATCTGATTAGTTGTAGTACACCATGTGACAGATTCCATTTTTTCAGCATGTGACATAACTCCCTTTTAATGATGTCACATCTTTAAAAATAGTGGAATTTATCACATGATTTACTACAACCAATCAGATTGGGGATATACCATGCAAGGTATATCTCACAATCCGATTGGTTGGAGTAACATGTGATGGCAGCCATCTTGTTTTTAACAATGTCATCTTAAAGGGAGGGAAGCACAGCCTTACTGATTGGCTGGTTTCCCTCCCTTTACATGATGTCACATACTTTACCCAAAACAAGAGGTTCTGTTACATGGTACACCATCCAATCGGATTGGAGCTGTTTCATTTGACAGTCAAATCTGACATCACAGGCCTTATATATGGCCTGTTCCATCTCATTTGACCTCAAGAAGATGACGGGACAACATGCACCCCCTGGAATGGATTACCAAGCAAGAAAGAGAAAACTGAAGAAAGAAGAGAACAGAAGAAAAGAAGAAAGAACTTACTTCAAGCTGAAGATCATTGTGCGGTGGATGGAGAGCTTCCTGATACACCAGGATTCGGAGAGTGAAGACATTTATAAAGGTAAGAAAAACATTGAATGTATGTCATTTTTATTTTTCAGGTATTTTGATTGTGTTTTTTTTATTGACCATTGATTGCCAATGTATTTATAGCATTAAGGCTATAGATAAATACATTGACAAGAAATGCATTTTTTGGCACATTCTTGCTTTATTTCTTTTATATGTATTTTTGTTGATGGATTTGTATCATTCTTGCTGATTGTTTTTGTAATTATTGTTTTTTTTTGGTGTTTTGCTTTCTAATTGTTGTTTATTTTTAGCTTGTTTATTTGGTGATTGTTTTGATTTAATTTTATATTTTTGGCGTGTTTATTTTTTAGCTTGCCCATTTACTGTAATACAGCCGTGGACCATTTTATTCTCCAACATCTCCGAATTTTTTCGGGGATTTTTTCCGAATGCCACGCACTTCACCGCACTTCACCACATTCATACTGCATTCATGCCGGCGTCACCCGCGGTTGATGTGTTGTTTATTGATGTGTTTATTGATAATGGTTCGGATTTAATTGGTTGAAATTCTTCGCGTATCCGCCAGGTGGCAGATATTCATGAATTGTAATGCTCATGCGCTTCAGTAATGTGTCGACTTGCAGGTGTTTAAAAATACCACAGTGGTCCATTGTAAATTGGCCTTGGTACTGAAGAAGTTACAATAATGTATCAATTTAGGCTTTTCATATTAAAAAATACATGCACAGTTTCTGGGGTTTTATTGTCCTGAGAGTTCCGAGATGAGTGCACAACTGCAGTCCGTGTTCCAAAAACCCGACAGAACGTACGCTTATTTAATATGGGCCGCGATTAATGCAACAGATGATAAGATGGCAACAGTTGTTCAAATTTATCAGTATTTTATCGAAAACTATGACTTTTACAAATTTTCACCAGATGCTCGTATGTGGAAGCGTGCAATAAGGAAAAAGTTATGTATCGATCCATGTTTTTTTCGTATTGATCCCGATGTTATTGGAGGGTATTGGTGTGTATCACCGGGGTTTTCCCGTATCTATGATCATGGAGACGTCAAAAGGCGAAAGGTCATGTTAAAACCAACTCAGAAACGTCAGTCACAGGCAAGCAATGCGCCAGCACCAGCCCTGGCTTCCAATAACGGTCCGACCGTCAGTGAAAACCTGGTGACCGACAACCCTTGCTGTCTGTCCCCGCCCGGATACCTGCAGCCTGAGCTGGATTTCGCTTACAGATTCCAGCAAGCTTGCATGTACCTAAGCAATTTCCAGCCTCATCAGCTGACTACAGGTGTAGTAGTCCCGCTGTCATCTGTCAACTACGTGTGTGATCAAGAATACGGGACTGGCAATGGCTCGGTGCCAGCTAATTGGCAAAGTCTATGGTGAGTAATGTTGCCGTATTTTATTCTGTTTTTGAAATATCAATGCAAAGTCAAGCGAGTCTCCTGTAAGCAATATCATTGGCTGAGCAGCTTCTACAGTACTGTAGATACTGAACAATTGGTGGAACGCTAGGCGCATGCGCATTGGAACCTTCTTGAAACGCATACAGTATGCGTGTCATCACTTCAAAAGTAGGCGCATGCGCATGTGAACAGGAGACGACCCCCGAGAAAATTATTGGTGGGACTGATTGTGGGAACTTCTTTAGGGGACTGAATGACCATTACAGTAAAACTTTTACTTTTTTTTCCCATCAGAAATGAAAACTTTGTCATCTCATGAGGAAAACGGCAAATGGAGGGATTTCGATGGACAATGACAAGCTTTAGAAAAGGAATGGTTCTGGAGAGGTGTCTGTCGATAAGAGGTTCAAATCCTTGAGCGAGGCTTGTGCGTGTGCATGGGGGAGGGGGGTACAGGGTACAGCTGCATGAAGGATTTACTGTACTGCAGTTTAAAGAAATGACATATTTTCAAAAGGCAGGTCATCATAATAATTTGATCCCTATACCCTCAAATACATAAAAAGCACACAAATCAACCATGTGCAGTCAAACGCACAGTGTCGCAGTCAAAAGCTACAGCACAGATTGAATATGGTAATATCGAGATGGTTTAGGAAGGCTTGTGGAGAAAATAAAAATAAAAAATGAGGAGAATTTTTTTTTTTGGGTCACTCACTCTTGATCTTTGCAAGCAAGCAGTGGTGAAGTTACAGACGCTTGTGCAGTAATCATCAGCTATCAAGCAGGAATGTGATTGAAACCACAAAGACACACATTCAAAGGAATGGTGTGGGAGAGGTGTACTGTACTGTAGATAAGATAAGAAATTGAAATACTGCAGTGCAGTAAATTATCTTGTGTGTGTGGGGGGGCAAGCGAGGGGAGAGCGCTGTATATGCCAAAATGTGATACTGTTACAGTACACACCTATGCGTTTCAACAATGTTCAAATGAGACATACAGCACTGCACATGCATGTATAAATATGCAAATTTACAATTACTGCGCGCGCACACGCAGACTGTGTACTGATGTAGGTTAAACTGCTAAAGTATTAGCCTTTGAAGACAACAGCTCGCGAACGCACCCCTGAGTTTTTAGACGGTATTGCAGTATTGCAGACAGCGTTAATAAAATGCTAATATTACAAGCGCTAAAATACCGCAATATACTCCGGAAAAAAAAACATACTGCTTCTGCCCGCAGTTATCAGAGTGCCGTAGATCCGGCCGCATTAGGTTAAAGGCGGCCGCCACTGTAGTGGTAAATGGGCATGATGACCACTGTGCCATTCAATTTGTTTCTTGGCATTTGTAATTTGTATATTTTTATGTAATTTGTTTTATTTTGGTGTCTTTTTTTTTTCTTTAGTTGCCCATTTATTGCTATAGTGGCAAAGCATGCTTTAACACTGTGCCAATCAATGGGTAGCGGGGGTAGAGGTAGGGGGTAGATTCCCCAGGGAGGGTGGTTAGGCCTCGCGGGTGGGTAGCAGGGGATGATGGGTTAACCCCTTAATTACTACAGTGGTTACTAACCGCTAAGGTGATTAAGGGGTTAGGGGGCCATACGTTTGTATTTTTATTGCACTGTTGTTGCCAACAGAGGACAAGGACGATGATGAGGACGAGGACAGCCTTCATACTTGCAGGGATCAGTGCAAGTTTTATTTACTTTATGCTGGCTGGGTAATGTTTTATTTTTAATGGGCAAATGCACTATTATCCATATCTGGATAATAGTAATTTTGCCCATTACTGTACTGTATATGTTAGGGGGGCTGTTGGGAGTAGAGGGGGTGGGTTGTGTATTGGTAGGTAGTAGGTATATTAATGTTTATTGGGGGTACGGGGTTGTGTGAAGGGGGTACTTGGCTGAGGGTTGGTGGTTAGGCCTACCAGGTGGGTAGCGGGGGTTACTACCGCTATGGTCATGAAGGGGTTAACTCCTCCCGCAACCTTCCCAGTAGCCCTAACCACCCAGCCTGGGCCAAGTACCCCCTTCACACCCACTCTATTTTGATTGTATTTTTTTATTGGCCATTGATTGCCAATGTATTTATAGCCTTAGGGCTATAAATAAATACATTGACAAGAAATGCATTTTTTGGCACATTCTTGCTTTATTTCTATTATATGTATTTTTGTTGATGGATTTGTATCATTTGTGTTGATTGTTTTTGTAATTATTGTTTTTTTTTTGGTGTTTTGCTTTCTAATTGTTGTTTATTTTTGGCTTGTTAATTTGGTGATTCTTTTGATTTAATTTTATATTTTTGGCGTATTTATTTTTTAGCTTGCCCATTTACTGTAATAGTGGTAAATGGGCATGATGACCACTGTGCCAATCAATTGGTTTCTTGGCATTTGTAATTTGTATTTTTTTCTGTAATTTGTTTTATTTTGTGCCTGTTCTTTTTTTAGTTGCCCATTTATTGCTATAGTGGCAAAGCATGTTTTAACACTGTGCCAATCAATGGGTAACGGGGGTAGCGGTAGGGGGTAGATTCCCCAGGGAGGGTGGTTGGGCCTTGCGGGTGGGTAGAAGGGGGATGATGGGTTAACTCCTTAATTACTACAGTGGTTACTAACCACTAAGGTGATTAAGGGGTTAGGGGGCCATACGTTTGTATTTTTATTGCACTGTTGTTGCCAACAGAAGACAAGGACGGTGATGAGGATGAGGACAGCCTTCATCCTTGCACACCCACTCTGCCCCCAATAAGCCTGCTATTGTGCCTTAATCCCTTCATTGTCTTAGCGGATAGCCGCTACAGTAATGAAGCTGCTTTAATTTTATTTTTACTAATAGTATTGGTGAGCAGATGTCCTGATCTGAACCTCATTGAATTCATCCTCCGGGACACCATGCTTCCTGAGATACAGGTCCCGGTATGTGGTGACGGTATCCCCGCAATGTTTAAATTCTCCCACGCCATGCTGTAGTTTTAAACGCACAGGGGATACCGGCATCCCATATTGGGGCCTATTTCTGGGAAAGCAGGGGGTCCCCGAGGCTGAAATAAAAGCAGTTCAGCTCAGGAGATCCCCAGCTCACGTACACTATTAGTAAAAAAATAAAATTAAAGCTGCTTCATTACCTTAGCGGCTAGCCGCTATGGTAATTATATTTTTGGGGGGTTTTGATACTAGTGTACGGGAGCAGGGGGTCTCCTGAGCTGAACCGCATTGATTTCAGCCCCGGGGACCCCTACTTCCCGAGATACAGGACCCGTTATAGGGTATTGGTATGCCATGCAGGATTTAAATCCCCAGGTCAAGTGAGATGGAGGATTTAAACATGGGTGGGATACCGGCACCCGGGTCTGTGTCTCGGGAAGTACGGGTTCCCGAGGCTGAAATCAATGCGGTTCAGCTCAGGAGACCCCGCTCCCGCACACTTATTAAAATTAATATTGAAACTGTACGATTGCCTGGAAGAGCCGTGCATAGAGACGCAGCGTTTCCATGCAGCTCTTCCGGGCTGCAGTTTCAATTATCAGTTGCTGTTCGCCAGGATTATAAAACGATGGAATTTAGAAGAATAAAAAAGCTGTTCGATGGTGCATTTTTTAAATCAAACTTTTCAAAAACTTTGATTTTTTTCTAGGTGAATACCATTTTTACCAACATTTTTATTGCGCGATAAATCAATGCACTTGTTTATCAATGATTTTATAAATAAATGGATACTATTCTTCTCCATTCAAACCCACAGCAATAGAGACAAGTTCCCATTGTCTCTTCTAACCGAATTCTAAAAGTCGCGACTCACCCGACCCCCTGGAAATTACTAAAACATCTGTCTTTATGCCCAAAAGATTGCATTTCATGTACGCCTCGAATGTAGAGGGTTGTTTTTTTACCATATAGTGTATTTGTATAACATATACCGTCTGCACTATATCTATTCCTCTTTTCTTGTTGAGTAAACTTGGATTTCCTGGTATCACAGCTACAGAATTGCCACTGATCTGGGATATGTTTCATTACACCACGCCATTGTGAGTATAACTTGGAGAGCATCACACTACATGGATATCACCTAGCACATATAATATTGCCCAAAGTAGTTTCTTTTTCTTCCTGGATACAGTTCCCTGTTCCCCAGGGTTTATTGGAGAACAAGTAAGAGTGTCAGGATTCTCATAGGCACCTAGAGTAATTGGGTTCTGAAGCAAATAGGGGGGGCCGGATCCACACTTACTCAGAGCAACTACAGTAAGTCAAAGAAACTTCCTTTCAGTGTTAACAGTGGGCACTAATGGAAGAACTGTATTCATGTATGTCTATTATGAAATACAGTACAATATTGATAACGTGTAGGAGAGGTCCATGTCCATGGGGACACGTATAAATGACTGCGGTACTATAAAAGTTCCTGGGGTCTATTATTCTACAGCCTTGCTACCGCATTGTAAAGCCACCTGAAACCAGCTCCTGAGTCAAAGTATCCCATGCGGAGTATACACCGATGTAATCTCCCTAGAATTCTGGGAGGGAGGGTTACACAACTATTTGATGTCAATGTTAGTGCACTAGGCATATCTCAAGTTGTCAACATCTGCAGCTTCGCACATACACTGTGTTTAAAAAAAATCAACCGTGTTGGTAATTAGTTGATCAATCAGGGCTGTAATCAGAAAAATAAGCAAAGTCAAAGAAACATCGTTGTAAAATTACCGTGGTAAACCGGCTACCCCACTGGATTATCTTATCATGAAGTATGAATTGCTCTTCTGCAGAAGCCTGCGTGTTTATTCCCCCGACTCTTGTACCAACCAAAGTCTCATCAGGGAAAACAATCCAGTTGATAATATCAAAGCCAGAAGTCAAGTCTCCGTTTTCATCAAAAAACACTTCATCTCCTGCGCTGTTTGTAAAACGGACCTTCCTCAGGTACTTATTGAGCTTAAGAAATAAAAAAAAAATAAAAAAAGAAGCATTATATAAATATTGATAACCTCAGTGTGCAAAATGTAGTGTAAATTAAAATTAAATGAGTCTGGAATGTAAGAGACATGAGAGAGAAGATGATTTAGACAAAAAAACATTGTTAAATTATTATTTAACCAACAAAAGATCAGTCACAAAACGATTAATGTGTCTATGTATTTATGTAATTAATTTTGGTGCAAGAACAAAGGATTTTCACCCTGCTCCTATGCATCAAAGCATTTTGTTCCAATGTTATTTCATCAGCCCTAGCTTGCACTTTAGGGAATAGTGACAAAAAGATAAGGGCGCAAATTTAATCCATGATCATAAAAGGGAATAAAAAACAGTAATAGTGCTACACTGCATTGCAATTTAAATAGAGTTCAGATTATTCTTTAGATTTAGATGTTAAACTCACGTGTTCCACGTGACAATCATGCAGTGGGGTTATTTTGAGTAATCAACACGTAGACCATCAAGGTGATTGCTTCACATCTCATAGGATGATAAAGGGAGGGGAATCTCACATATAAGGAAAAAAAGCACATACCAGTACAGTGTAAATTGCTTTAATTATTAAACAAACGCAAAGTAATGCACTTACAAAAGTGTCTTTGAAATTACCATTCGGACCACCCTGGGTCAAAACACAGGAACTGGACAGACAGCACTACCAAGACAGGCATTGATCCTGCTGCATGGCTGATAAGCAGTCACTGGGCTGGATAGTTGGAACCTATTCTAGGCTGAAGTCCAACAGCTGTGAATGAATGCCCTATAAAGTTTCTGTAATGCAAGACGCTGCCCTACACGTTTCGTCCACAATAGACTTCCTCACGGGCTAATCTAATGGAATATGTGGTCCCACTCCTTTTTAAATATTCCGCCGCAGCCGAGATGCACATGCATCGCGTCATAAATGCTGTCACGACGCTCTTCGGTGTCCAGCGCGTCATTGCAAGTTGACATTCAGTGATGTCACGACGTTGCCTGGAGCCGTGGGCATAATCCCTCGGCGGTTCCCTCGTAACAACGTTAGTTGTTTGTGCTAGTGTCATGGAGACTATCACTAACCCCAAAAAGGCTACCGCACACTGCATCATCAGCCATTATCAAGGTTACTATCCTCTAATACAGCAGTGCGCAAACTGGGGGCGTGAGACTGCATGCAAGGTGGCGCGGGGTTTATAGAGGTCCTGCGCGCTTCCCAAAGGCACTTAAATTAAGTGCCGGGGGAGCTGCAGGGCCACTGTAAGCCTTTACTTACATTGACTCTGGCGGCTTCCTTCCTGCGTCGCCATGGCAACGCGGCGTCAAATTATGCTGGAAGGTCATTTGACGTCACATTGCTATGGCAATGTGACGTCATGACGCCAGAGCGGAGGTAAATAGGGTTGAGGGGGGGTGCGGGGGTGCGGAGACCGTCTCAGTGGGGGCGCAGGGAAAAAAGTTTACGCACCACTGCTCTAATACACGCTATGATATCCATATATAATAATACAATACAGATTATACAGATATATAAGAGCAACACCATTAAAAATACAACAACATAATAAACACAGTTTTACCATTTGTACTTAATACAAATGAATCGGCAACCCCACCCACTGGAATGTTAATGATCCATGGGGACACAAAGAAAATATATTTTTGTTCACCGATGCATCAGATTCAACCTCTCCCACTCCAGCGTACATCTGAATTGCCCCAAAGGCGCACAGCCTGATGGGGGCCCCCCAAGAACTGCTCCCCTCTGCACAGGACCAGCGTGCAAGGGTTAATATCTGCTTGATCTTTGTTGAATCGGCAACCCCACCCACTGGAATGTTAATGAGCCAAGGGGACACAAAGAAAAGATCTTTTGTTCACAGATGCATCAGATTCAACCACACCCACTCCAGCGTACATCTGCGTTGCCCCCAAGGCGCACAGCCGTTTCCTGCCGTTCGCTGATGTTAGTTGATGTTACAGCTGCTCTATTTCTATCTGAAACTCACAAGCCATTTATCCCCTGTACCCAATTTTCCTACTTTATCTGTCCATGAAATGTCTGTTAAGTAAATGTACAGTATAACCCTGTTCTTTTATTGTAACCATGTATTCTTTATAACTCTGTGCCCAGGACATACTTGAAACGAGAGGTATCTCACAATGTATTACTTCCTGGTAAAACATTTTTATAAATAAAAAAATAAAAAAAATAATACATATTTAAGATAATGGTAACATCTAAAATACAAAATAAAAATCAGTGTTAAAACACAATAGATGCCACATATTAAAAATTGCAAATTTTACAACAAATTTATTGTCATTGATTCTTAAAGACAATTAATATATATATATATATTGACCATAATTTTAAAAGTCATAAATATAGCTTACCACTAAAATTACTTAGCAAACAAAAAAGTAAAATCAATCAAAATGTCTTCACAACAATATCTAAAAATGCTAATTACTAAAAAAAACCAATATATTGATAACAAAGATAAAAAGGTTTATTAATGGTAGTATATATTTTAATCCAAAAAGGCATTTATGTCAAAGTCGACATTTAGGTCTTTCAGTTGCAGGGTCTTAAGATGATAGAGCCAAAAGGATTCTCTCTTAGACAGGGCTATTGTACTATTCCCACTGTCAAGGATTGGACTTCGGCTGAAGTGGATCCCAGTGGCAGGAACAGCAGGGAGCGAAGTAGGGGTCACAAGCAGAGATCAGAGGCAGGCAGCGAAGTCAGGAAACAAGCAGGGTTCCGAGGCAGGCGGCAGGTAGCGAAGTCAGGAAACAAGCAGAGGTCAGCAACGAGGAAACTGTATCAGGATGATAGCAATAGCTAGCACAGCAGTAAACACAGGAACCTTGCAGAAGCTAAGGAACCAGTATAAACAGGCAAGGAGGAACAGGAAAGGGAGGTTTATATAGGCAGGCTGAGAGGTGGAGCACAGGTGCAGAGGTGTCAGGTATCAGGTTCTGGAATGTTCCTTAGTTTAGCAGCAGCAATCCCGGTGGACAAGTATAGGTACTGCAGGCTAGAACAAGACATTGAGAGTGGCAGCAGTCCCGGTGGCCAAGCATGGTAACAGCAGACTAGAGAATATGACATTACACTGGCGACACACTTTATTCGAGCTCGGCTAGTCCCACGAATTCGGGTATACCCGGGTGTATTGAGGTTTGTGACTGTTTTCTGCCCGAGTGCATTGAGTTATTTTCCAGGCAGGGATTGAAGCATTTTATTCCCGCTGGCTGCAATACTGCACAGTATATATATATATATACTGCATTACAATTCATGAATTTATGCCATCTGGTAGACACGCGAAGCATTGCAGCCTATTAAATCCTAATCATTATCATTTAACAGATCAGCCGCCCATCAGCCAGGCATGAACCCAGGCTGGGAAGGCAAATGCAACGGGGCTTGTCAGAGGTGAGGAGTTGCGCATTCCAGGTATCTGCCAGGTACATACTGGGTATTTGCTCGAATAAAGTGTGTCGCAGCAGTAATCCCCCCTCCCAAGAGCGTTCTCTGGATGATCCTTGCTAGGCTTGTCTGGATATCGTCAGTGGAAAGCTTTGACTAGTCGCGGAGCATGTACAAAATCTTTGGGTTCCCAAGACCTCTCCTCTGGGCCATAGCCCCCCCATTGAACCAGGTACTGTAGTTTCCCTCGGTGTAACCTGGAATCCAAAATTCTTTCCACAATGAATTCCTCCTCGTTATCCACGAGGACGGGTTCAGGGGGAGGAAGTCTCCGTCCAGGAAACGGGTTCTCACGGAAAGGTTTCAGCAGAGAAGAATGAAACACAGGGTGTATTTTGATGGTCTCAGGAAGCTCTAATCTGAAGGACACTGGATTTATTAGTGCTGAGATGCGAAATGGCCCGATGTATTTTTGGCCCAATTTAATGGTTGGAACCTTTAGACGTAGATTTTTTGTAGAAAGCCAGACTTTATCCCCGACTTGGAATTCTGGGGAGGGTCTGCGGTGTTGGTCTGCTGCTCTTTTGTACCTTACTTGAGTCTCACGAAGTGTCTCTTTGAGGGTCTCCTGGATGTCTCGCAGAGTTTCCAGTTTCTCTGTAACTGCCGGAATGGGGCCCGAAGATGGAAAACAAGGAATAAAGGTTGGATGAAATCCATAATTTGAGAAAAAGGGGCTCTTCTGAGTCGATGAATGATGTGAGTTGTTGTATGAAAACTCAGCTAATGGTAGGAAATCAATCCAGTCATCCTGGAGATGACAAACAAAACATCGTAAGTATTGTTCCAAAGTCTAATTGGTCCTTTCTGTCTGGCCATTGGATTGTGGATGATAGCCAGACGATAAATTTAAACGAATTCCTAGAGAGGAACAGAAGGTCCTCCAAAATTTTGAAGTGAATTGTACCCCTCTATCGGATATGATCTCATCAGGAGCCCCGTGAAGCCGAAACACCTCTTTCACAATCAACTTGGCTGTCTGGTCTGCAGAAGGAAGATTCTGTGCTGCAATGAAGTGAGCCATCTTTGTAAGTCGATCCACCACTACCAGGATGGTATTATGTCCATTTGATCGTGGCAGGTCAACAATAAAATCCATTGATATGGACCCCCAAGGACGAGTTGGAACCGGAAGAGGCTGCAGTAAACCCACAGGTGATGCTCGAGGGGTCTTGGTCCTAGCACAAGTCTCACAGGAGAGGACATAGTCTTTAACATCATGTGCTAATTTAGGCCACCAAAAAGAGCGAGACAACAGTTCCTGTGTCTTGAGGACACCTGGGTGACCAGCGGGTCGGGAGTCGTGCATTAATTGGAGCACCTCTAATCTTACCTCCTTAGGGACAAACAGACGATCCTTACAGTTCCAGAGACCATCACATAGAAATAGTTCTGCTTCCGGAGGAGGGTTTTTAAGAAAAGTGTCATTTGAGTAGGCTCCCTTTATTCGTGTGAGGAGATCGGCAGAGAATGTGACGCCCAAAAAAATTTTTTTTGGAAGAATAGTTTCTTCTTGCTCTTTGTCTGAACTAGGATTAGGAAAGGACCGTGACAAGGCGTTGGCTTTCCCATTCTTGGAGCCAGGGCGGTATGAGATATGGAACTGAAATCTTGCAAAGAAGAGAGCCCATCTGGCTTGTCGCGCAGACAGTCTCTTTGCGGATCGAATGAATTCTAAGTTCCTGTGATCCATAAAGACCGTAATTGGATGATTGGCCCCCTCCAGTAGGTGTCTCCACTCAGAGAATGCAGCTTTTATAGCCAAAAGTTCCTTGTTTCCGATGTCATAATTTCGTTCAGCTGTTGACATTTGGTATGAATAAAAGGCACATGGATGAAGGAGCATCTTGGGTCCAATTCTTTGTGACAGAATGGCACCAACAGCGGAGTCGGATGCATCCACTTCCAAGATGAATGGTAATTCTGGATTTGGATGGATGAGGATGGGGCAGATGTGAAGAGTGACTTCAATTGTTCGAATGCCGCATCCGCTTTAGGAGACCATTTGAAGGGGAATTCTTTCCGTGTGAGTTGGGTGATTTGGGCAATAATGCCAGAGAAATTTTTAATAAAACGTCTATAGAAATTGGCAAAACCCACAAATCTCTGAATGTCCTTTTCATTCCGAGGGATTGGCCATTCCACCACGGCTTGAGTTTTGCCTGGGTCCATACTCAAACCCTCGGGAGAGATGATGTAACCGAGAAATTGCATGCTGGTCTTTTCAAATTCACATTTTTCTAACTTGATGTACAATTTGTACTTACGGAGACGCTCAAGGACAATTCGGACATGTCTCTGATGATCCATGATGTTATCTGAGAAGACAAGGATGTCATCCAGGTATGCCACTACGAATTGGTCCAATAACTCTCGGAGGACATCATTAATTAAATGCTGGAAGGTAGCAGGGGCATTTCAGAGTCCAAAAGGCATCACCAGATATTCATAGTGCCCATAACGGGTTCGGAAGGCTGTTTTCCATTCATCACCGGGTCGAATGCGGACCAAATTATACGCTCCTCTGAGATCTAATTTGGTAAAGATTTTGGCTGACCGAATTCTTTCCAATAGTTCAGGAATCAGAGGTAATGGCTACCTGTTCTTCACCGTAATCTTATTTAGTTCCCGATAGTCAATGCAGGGGCGTAGAGAACCGTCTTTCTTTCCCACGAAGAAGAGCGCAGCGCCTGCTGGAGAAGTAGAGGGTCGGATAAAACCCTTTGATAGGTTCTCCTGTAGGTAGTCATTGAGAACCTTCAATTCCGGTTCTGAGAGGGAATAGATTCTTCCAAACGGAATGGCAGCACCCGGTAATAATTCAATGGGACAGTCATAAGAGCGATGTGGGGGAAGCGTAAATGCGTTCTTCTTGTCACACACATCTAAAAACTCAGAGTAAGGAGCCGGCAGAAGATTTTCTTGAGACGAGGAAATCTTATGGATTCCTACACACTCTGGTATAGGAATTTTATGTAGACAGGCTAGCTGACAGTGCTCCGAGGGAAACGTGAGGGTCTTTGTCTTCCAGTCAATTAGTGGGTTATGGATCATGAGCCATGGAATTCCCAGAATCACTGGAAACAAAGGTGATGGAATGATACCAAATGAAATCTTCTCCTGGTGATTGGGCTCCATGATTAGTGTTAAGTTACTGGTTTCATGGGTAACAGGTCCAGAGCTCAAGGGAGAACCATCAACGACTTCCATCCTTTCTGGCGATTCCTTGGCTACAAATGATACCGAATTGTTCTTGGCTAATTCTATGTCCATAAAATTCCCTGCCGCCCCTGAGTCGACCATTACTGTGGTTGAAAAACGATATGTTCCTTCCTCGATTATAATAGGAACCAGGAGGTGAGGGTGTAGCGAAGGAGGGTTATCTTTCCCTTGAGAAGCAGAGAAAACAGTCTTTGAAATAGCGTGCAGCTGATTTCTCCTAGGACTCTGGAAAGAAGACCGCCTGGACTTGTTTGGGCAATCAGTGAGATAGTGCCCATCATTTCTGCAATATAAACAGAGATCTTCTGTTCGGCATCTATTCCTTTCCCCGGTTGAGATGGGTCCCCGCAGTGTATTTACTTGCATCGGCTCCTCCTCAGTCTCCCTGGAACGTCTTGGGGTACTGACATCTCTAAACCCGGGGTTGCTTGGCATGAACCCCTGTCTCTCCAATAATCTTTCCGAAAGCCTGCGATCAATTTGGATGCATAAACGGACAAAGTCCTGAAATCTCTCTGGGGGCTCCACCCGGGCTAGTTCGTCTTTAACTTGCTCCGAGAGACCCTGCCGAAAATGATATTTCTGCGCGGCCTCATTCCAATCAGTATCGTTAACCCATCTGCGGAATTCAGCGGCGTATTCAGCTGCCGAGCGTCTTCCTTGACGAAGATTGTTCAGAGTTGCCTCAGCGGTTGCACTACGATTTGGGTCATCAAAAATAAGACTCATGGCTTCGATGAACTCCTCCAGGTCCCTTTGTAGTGGGCTATCTTGTTCTAACATAGGGGAGACCCAAGCAAGGGCCTCATCCTTGAGCAGGGTTATGATCAGTCCAACCAGGGCTTCTTCGGTATGATAAATGATGGGCTGAAGCTTGAACACAAGTCTACATTGATTAAGGAAATTCCGGAAATATTGTTTTTTCCCCCCAAATTTTTCCGGAAGGGATATACGGGGTGCGTTTTGCACAGGCACAGTGTTTTGACCAGACAAGGTGATTAAGGCTAAACGTAGTTCACGATTCTCAGCTTCCGCGGTGGTGGTTTGTTCTTCCAAGCGGCAAAGACGATTAAACACGTGTCTTTGTTGTTCCTGGTAACCAACCATGATATGTTGTAAGTCATGGAGTGTCTGAGCCTGAGCCGGGTCTGTTCCAGCGGAATCCATGGTAGGGCCTGTTTATTCTGTCAAGGATAGGACTTCGGCTGAAGTGGATCCCAGTGGCAGGAACAGCAGGGAGCGAAGTAGGGGTCACAAGCAGAGATCAGAGGCAGGCAGCAGGCAGCGAAGTCAGGAAACAAGCAGAGGTCCGAGGCAGGCGGCAGGTAGCGAAGTCAGGAAACAAGCAGAGGTCGGCAATGAGGAAACTGGAACAGGATGATAGCAATAGCTAGCACAGCAGTAAACACAGGAACCTTGAAGAAGCTAAGGAACCAGTATAAACAGGCAAGGAGGAACAGGAAAGGGAGGTTTATATAGGCAGGCTGAGAGGTGGAGCACAGGTGCAGAGGTGTCAGGTATCAGGTTCTGGAATGTTCCTTAGTTTAGCAGCAGCAATCCCGGTGGACAAGTATAGGTACTGCAGGCTAGAACAAGACATTGAGAGTGGCAGCAGTCCCGGTGGCAAGCATGGTAACAGCAGACTAGAGAATATGACACCCACCCTGCAGTGGGGAAGCACCTGTTCAATACCCATATATTTCAGACCAGAGGGATCAGAACGATGATATTTTTTTAAATGTAGGGACACATTATATCTCTAGTCCTATACTTATGTTGCATATGTTTTCTAAAATTCTGACTCTAAGTGGGTGAATGGTACGGCCCACGTACTGATGTCCAAAGGACAGAAAAGAACATACTTCACATATGAACTTTTACAATTAATGAAACTCCCTATTTTAGATGTTTCCTTAGTTACATTAGAGATAAAGGAATCAGTCTTCTCCACCCGAACCTACAGGCCTTACATTTATCACATTTAAAAAACCATGTGGTTTAGTTGGTAACCGTATTCCTTCTTATACTACCACTTCTTTTTTTATAGCGATTGGTGCCAGATAGTCTTTACTAAAGCAAGAAACCTCAAAGACAAATTGAGGAATATCCAGTAAATAGTCTTTAAGAATATCATCCTGTTTCAAGACATGCCAATGTTCACGTATTATTTTCTGTATTTGATAGGACCCTATTATATTGTGTTATAAATGGAATAAAATTTGTCTTATACTCTCTTTTTTTTAGGGATTCCTAACAGGCAATCATGGTCTAAGTTTGAGGCCCTATTTTTGGCTTCTTTAATTAGTAAAGGATTGTACTTTTTCTCTAGAAACCTATTTTCTAGTACCTGTGCTTGCTCCTGGAACATATTAATCTTTGAACAATTTCTTTGAATACGCCTGAATTGGCCATAAGGTACATTTTTAAGCCAATTCCCATGATGACAACTCGTATTTAGAATAAAATTGTTACAGTCTACACTCAAAGTGAGTCATGGTACAGAGGCGACCAACTTTATTCTAACTCGGCTAGTTCCGCAAATTTGGGTATATCCCGGTGATGTTCGGTTTTGTATCGTTTTCGCCCGGAGTGTATTGCGTTATTTTCCCGGCTGTGATTTCAGCATTTTATTCCCGCTGGCTGCAATACTGCAATGCCATGCAAAAACACATGGGGGCGTTTGCGAGCTGTTGTCTTTGA
Organism: Ascaphus truei; assembly: GCF_040206685.1. Classification (NCBI taxonomy): domain Eukaryota; kingdom Metazoa; phylum Chordata; class Amphibia; order Anura; family Ascaphidae; genus Ascaphus; species Ascaphus truei. Next base: position 30,457,311 of record NC_134489.1, read on the forward strand.
AGCCGTCCCCTATAACCCCTAACATACAGTACTGGACATTTTTATTCATAGTGTACATGTGCAGGGGGTCTCCGGAGCTGAACCGCGTTGGTTTCAGATCGGGGGACCCCCTGCTCCCCGAGATACAGACCCCTTTATGAGGTGCCGGTATCCCTCTGCGTTTAAAGGTCCCGATCACATGAACGCGGCCTGTAAACAAAACAGAGGGATACCTGAAACCCCTAAAGGGGCCTGTATCTCGGGGAGCAGGGGGTCCCCGGACCTAATACCACAGCGGTTCTGCTCCGGAGACCCTCTGCACATCTACACTGTGAATAAAACACATATATAAATAAAAACTCATTCCTTACTTTAGCGGCTATGTGCTACGGTAACGAAGCAGCATTTCTGTATTTTAATAATATTGTACAGTGAGCAGGGGGTTCCCTGAGCCAGAAATTAATGCTCAGGGAACCCCCTGCTCCTGCACAATATTATTAAAAATACAGAAATGCTGCTTCATTACCATAGCGTATAGCCGCTAAGGCAATGAAGGGGTTAACCCACCGTGCCCGGTTTATTGTGGGTAGCGGGGGTGGGTGAAGGGGGTATTTGGCCCTTGGTGTGAGTTTAGGGCTTGCGGGGGGGTTGCGGGTGCACTTAACCCCTTCACAACCGTAGCAGTTAATACCGCTACGGTCATGAAGGGGTTAACCCCTCCCGCTACCCCCCCGCAAGCCCTAAACAACCACCGTTGGGGCTAATACTCCCTTCACCCACCCCCGCTACCCACAATAAAAAAACTCACACACAGCAGCCGCCAAAAAATAAATAAATAAATCTAAATAAATAAATAAATGAATATAAATAAATACATTTGAAATACATTGTTATTTATAGTGTAGATGTGCAGGGGGTCTCCGGAGCTGAACCGCTTTGGATTCAGATCAGGGGACCCCCTTCTCCCCGAGATACAGCCCCCTGTATGAGGTGCTGGTTTCCCTCTGCGTTTCAGGGTCCCGATCACGTGACCGCGGCCTGTAAACCAAGCAGAGGTATACCGGCACCCCCTAAAGGGGCCTGTATCTCGGGGAGCAGGGAGGGGGTCCCCGGACCTAAAACCACAGCGGTTCTGCTCCGGAGACCCTCTGTACATGTACAGTATAAATAAAACACACACATCAATAAAGAATCGTTCTTTACCTTAGCGACTATGTGCTATGGTAACGAAGCAGCATTTGAGTATTTTAATAATATTGCACAGTGAGCAGGGGGTTCCCTGAGCCAGAAATTAATGCTCAGGGAACCCCCTGCTCCTGCACAATATTATTAAAAATACAGAAATGCTGCTTCATTACCATAGCGTATAGCCGCTAAGGCAATGAAGGGCTAAGGCAGAATAAACAATAAATACATTAAATACATATTTTTAATGTGTGTGTTAAACCTCCCTGCCTTCACTGTAATCTATGTAAAAACCCCTCCCCCTATTGAGTGTTTTAAACCTCCCTGCCTTCACTGTAATCTATGTAAAAAAACCCTCCCCCTATTGTGTGTTTTAAACTTCCCTGCCTTCACTGTAATCTATGTAAAAAACCCTCCCCCTATTGTGTGTGAAGCTTCCCTGCCTTCACTGTAATCTATGTAAAAACCCCTCCCCCTATTATGTCTGCTAAGCTTCCCTGCTTTGACTAATCTTTTTAAGCCCCCCTCCCCCTATTGTGTCAGTTAAATCTCCCTGGCCTGTGTTTCTGTGAGTGCAGTGTACTGTATGTAAATGTGGGGAGGGGGATCCCGTGTAAATAACCACACCCACACCCACTACCCACTACCCACCTGCACATGGCCCCTCCGCTGCTGCTGCATTTACATTGTATAAATGATGCATAAAATCTATGCCCCTTATACATTCTGCAAATGAATCAACCAAGTAAACAAAAATCAATTAGTAATCATTATTTACATCCCTAAACAATTCACACTCCATCCCGAACAATGAAACAATTAACTAATTCACGCCTGGAGCAGAACAATTTAGCCTGTGAAAAAATATCAGTACCGACCAAAATACAACCTTTAAAACCAAGGCTATTCCTGACCTCCCTCAAACACACAATACAATACCAAGGATTACATCTATCTAATTTTAAAATACTTTAAACACACAATAATGCATAGCAGCATAGACAAATTAATTTAAAACACATCAAATCAAGCTTTTAAAACAACATCATTTCTTACCCTGTATGTATATATCTCTCTACACATATATACATACATACATACAGTGGCAAGAAATGATCTACCAAAAAAAAATTCACATGTTAAAAAACCTTTTGAAAAAATTAACAAGTTAAATAAAATACATGTGGGGGTCACAGGGGGTGGGGGGGGGGGGTGTTTAATAAATAGAATGATGTTTATTGTTGGGCACTGTATTGTTTTTATTGTGGGTACTGGGGGTGGGGGGGGGTATTTCCCCAATGGTATGTGGGTAGGCTTCCCTTGTGTGTACTGGGTGGTTAGGCCTCACGGGGGGGGGGGTTAGTGTGGGAGGGTATGTAGGCATCCCGAGTGGTGGGTGAGGGTGGGTTAACCCCTTAATGACTGTAGCGGTTAATAACCGCTATGGTGATTAAGGGGTTAGGGGACATTACTTTGTATGTTTTAATTTTTGTCTCTTTTTTGCAGCAGTGGAGGGGCCATGTGTAGTGGGTAGTGGGTGTGGGTGTGGTTATTTACACGATATCCCCCTCCCCACATTTACATACTGTACACTGCACTCACAGAAACACAAGCCAGGGAGATTTAACTGACACAATAGGGGGAAGGGAGCTTACACAGATTAGTCAAAGCAGGGAAGTTTAGCAGACACAATAGGGGGAGGAGGTTTTACATAGATTACAGTGAAGGCAGGGAAGCTTCACACACAATAGGGGGAGGGTTTTTTACATAGATTACAGTGAAGGTAGGGAGGTTTAAAACACACAATAGGGGGAGGGTTTTTTACATCGATTACAGTGAAGGCAGGGAGGTTTAACACACACATTAAAAATATGTATTTAATGTATTTATTGTTTATTCTGCCTTAACCCTTCATTGCCTTAGCGGCTATACGCTATGGTAATGAAGCAGCATTTATGTATTTTTAATAACATTGTGCAGGAGCAGGGGGTTCCCTGAGCATTAATTTCTGGCTCAGGGAACCCCTTGCACACTGTACAATATTATTAAAATACACAAATGCTGCTGCATTACCATAGCACATAGCCGCTAAGGTAAAGAACGATTCTTTATTGATGTGTGTGTTTTATTTATACTGTACATGTGCAGAGGGTCTCCGGAGCAGAACCGCTGTGGTTTTAGGTCCGGGGACCCCCTGCTCCCCGAGATACAGGCCCCTTTAGGGGTTGCCGGTATCCCTCTGCTTTGTTTACAGGCCGCGGTCACGTGATCGGGAACTTAAACGCAGAGGGATACCGGCACCTCATAAAGGGGTCTGTATCTCGGGAAGCAGGGGGTCCCCCGACCTGAAACAAACGCGGTTCAGCTCCGGAGACCCCCTGCACATCTACACTATGAATAAAAATGTATTTTAAATGATTTTTAATGTGCCGATGTTTACGCAGAGAGAGCAGCGGATCTCCCTCTGCTGCAAACACATCTCGCCCCCGCCGGCCCATAGTATCATTGATGTGCATATACAGTACTGTATGTGTACAGTACTGTATGTTAGGGGTTATAGGGGTTGTTGTTATACAGTATATATATATACTGTATATATATATACTGCATTACAATTCATGATTTTATGCCATCTGTCAGACACGCGAAGCATTGCAGCCTATTAAATCCTGAACCATTATAAATTAACACATCAGCCGCGCGTCAGCCGGACATGACCCCTGGCTTGGAACGCGGCATGCTCCAGGTGAACAGTGTCGCATTCCAAGAACCTGCCAGGTACAAACCGGTGATTTGTTTGAATAAAGACTGCCGCAGCAGTATGTATAACATTCACTTCTATATATATGACTAAATCTAAAAATGGATTTGAACTGGTACTGTGGATTCCAATAAATTTAAGGATCCAATCATTAGTATTAAGATAATCTAAAAATTCTAATAAAAGCGCCTCAGGTCCATTCCAAATGAAAATAATATCGTCTATGTAACCCCGCCATAGGACCAGGTTTGCCCCATACGGATTGTGATGGAAAATAACATCCTCCTCCCAAATACCTTGGAAGAGGTTTGCGTAACTTGACGCAAACCTGGGCACCATGGCGGTGCCATATTGCTGCAAATAAAAACTACCATGAAACCAAAAAAAAATTGTGTGTTAAGATATAATTAATACTGTCTAAATTGAAATTAATTTGAGCTAGATCCAATTTCTGTTTAGCAATAAGGATCCTCTTATTTGCATCAGAGCCTTTAGGGTGGTCTATAACTGTGTATAAAAAAGACACGTCCACCGTACACAGAATATATTCTTCTTTCCACTCTATCTCTTTGAGCAAATGAATTGTGTCGTATCCTTCAGACGGTAGATCTATCACATATCCTTGAAGGAATGTGTCTATATATTCGGATAGGTTTGATGTTGCTGAACCAATACCCGATATTATAGTTCTACTTGATGGGCGTGTTGGGTCCTCATGCAGCTTAGGCAAAAAAATAAAAACTGGAACTTTAGGAAAAGGGATTCATTTTTGCCTCTGTTTAGCAGAATTTCCAAATATTGCAAGAGTACTCTAGACGGCAACTTGTTAACCGTTTATATGTTTCTGAATCACCTAAAAGTCGAAGTGATTTCTCAATATAGTATGTTGTATCCCTAATTACTGTGTCACTGCTTTTACCTGCTGTTTTAATTACTATATCTGTGTTTTCTGATAAATTTTAAAGAACCGGATTATGTTTCTGGCTTAAATTATTATTACTTTTAGTTGTTTTTTTATCCATGGATTCAAAATAATTTATAATAAGGTGATAAAAAGTGTCAACAAAATTACCCTTATCTTGATAAGGGAAAAACATTGATTTCTGCTTGAGGCTTGTGTATGTACAAACTCATCCCTAGATCCAGTAATTGGAACATTACGTTGATCTGGTGAGTCAAAAAATGTCTTTTTACAGTAAGGTTCCTTAAAAATTTGTTTGCATCAATAAACAAATTGAACGAACTAAAATTGGCAGTGGGAGCAAACGTTAAGCCATTAGATAGGACAATTAATTCGTCCTTTGAAAATATGGGCTTACTAATGTTACAGATTAATTCTGAATTAATTACTTTGCCCTTTTTAGCAGAGTTTGTATCTCCTCTAGCTCGGGACACTGCGCCTCCAGGCAACGTCGTGACATCACTGAACGTCAACTCGCGATGACGCGCCGGATGCCAGAGAGCGTTGTGATGTCATTGATGACACGACGCATGTGCATCTCAGGTGACGGCGGAACATTTAAAAAGGAGGGGGACCACATATTCATATATAATCAATGAACATGATGGAGACAGTGACAAACTTACCTTTATTGGTATCGAGCACATACCTTGGGGCCCAAGAAAAGGAGATTGAGACAAGAAGTTATTACAAAAAGAATGTAATGGATTTACAGTATACACTTAAAACACTAAGTCTCATGGGTTTGAATGAAGGGTTTATCTTTTCTCCATTCATGTAGAAGTGGCATGTTCAGCAGACATTTAAGATATGTCACTATATACTACTGTAGCAGGAGGGGATCCAGGTATATAGTGTAAACTTAGATGTCCGTTTTGACCTACAGGGTGGACAGATCAGGTTAGTTCATTTCTACATTATACACACTGTATATTTGTTGGTTGAACATGCAATTTTTTTACCAATCTAATAATATGTGAGTATATCTTATCTTTGTATGAAATCCCCATATAAGTACATCATAGCCCTATATTTATCTCTTATACCAGATCATGATATGAGATACTCTAGCATCGTTCTGGATTATCTATATGCCCTTTATGCTTGAATATTATTAAACACTCTGTTATGTTGGATAATGATAGTCTATTTATTGGGCACCTTTTAAATATCACCTGGATGGTTATGGTCACCTCTAGCTTTAAATATGGTTATTTCCCCGTTTATTAATGTTTATTGATTTTAGTGCATGGAGCACCTTTCAATTGGCTATGATTCCCTGAACTACGGTGATTGGGTACATTTAGAAAGACTCCCATTGGGGAGGTATAAAGGACACCTATGCCGTTACAATGTACCTTAAGAGCGCGAGTCCCGAGCTCGAAACGTACGTCGGGCATGACGTCATCTCATTGACGTCTTGGAGGATGTGGGCAGACTTGTTTATGGTCGTCAGGTAACAGGTTGTATAGCGCTATGCATTTTTAAGCAACTGTGGAACGCATTTCTATGTGGCTAGCTGGTGATAAACACTAGTAGACAATTTGTAACTATACAACCTACTTAGCTACCCAATAGTGCGCTATTGACTCAATAGACTACCATTTTACATACTGTGTTACTACACTTATTATTTGGGTACTATTTGCCACATGTTGCTTTATGAGCTCTTAAATGTATCAAAATTATACCACTATATATGCGATCTAAGCATAGTACTGCTATTTTTGATTACAACTATCCAGTGTGCTATGTCTGGTTAATTGTGGGTTGATGTGGCTATATAAACAGATGAACATTATCCATCATCCACATTACTACATAAATGTGAGCTGGGCACATTATTGGCATTACTAGTGACAACTATTTAAATTGTTATGTGTGGATAATGTGGCAACACACAGAGGTATATATATCTATTACCCCTGATACACTAAGATATACTGAATATCTGTACTCACATGTTTCCAACTATACACAGGACGATTCTGCTTTGCTATAAATAAATACATTAATTATAATAAGAGAAGATTATCCTACTCTAGTTCTTATCACAATAGCAATAATGACCACTTATTAGAGATTTTATTTCATCCCACACATTGTACCTATTCACATTATTGCGTCGATTATTAATATCAATTAATAAAACTTTATTTTTTTGGCCATTTGTAGGCTTTTATTAGCAATTGTCCTCCTACAATGCTGGGAGCATTTGCTATCTGGAACTTTGTACTCCAGTAGCCACTTTAGACAATTTTGTCTGGGAGTATTTAACCCCACAACATTATGTCAGTCCTGTGAGTGCAGCAAATAGGGATCTTTTGGAGATCTTGTGATCTCCTTTCTTTGTGTTTTTGTTCAGAATATTTGTCCCTATGTGCACCAGCTGTGTATACTAGTCTTTGATTACTATATAATTAGGTGAGCGGTTTACCAATCTGTTGTAAGGGACCCCATATTCCGTTAGATTAGCCCCTGAGGAAGTCTATTGTGGACGAAACGTGTAGGGCAGCATCTTGCATTACAGAAACTTTGTAGGGCATTCATTTACAGTTGGTGAACTTCAGCCTAGAATAGGTTCCAACTATCCAGCCCAGTGACTGCTTATCAGCAATGCAGCAAGATCAAGGGCTGTCAATGGAGTGCTGTCTGTCCAGTTCTTGTGTTTTGATCCTGGGTGGTCCGAAGACTCACTCCAAGACACTTTTGTAAGTGCATTACTTTATTTTATTTTTTTTAATAATTAAAGCAATTTACTCTATATGTGCTTTTTTTCCTTATATGTGGGTTCCCCTCCCTTTTTCATCTCTGGAGGTGTGAAGCAATCATCTTGATGGTCTACGAGTTGGTTACTCAAAATAACCCCACTGCCTGATTGTCACGTGGAACACGTGAGTTTAACATCTAAAGAATAATCTGAACTCTATTTAAACTGCTATTCAGTGCTGCACTATTACTGGTTTTTATCCCTTTTATGTTTCTGGCTGAAATTTGCGCCTTTATTTTTTTGCCACTATTCTGTCTGAATTGGGTTTGAGTCCTGTTTGGGAGCTGCATTTTCTATTAAGGACAGTATACATTTACTTGATTATCACTATTCACTTTGGAATTTATGTTTGTTTAGTGTTTTTCACATTTAGAAGTGTTATTTGCGCTTGAATTCTTTTTCTGCACTTTAGGGAATGTCAGTAGGAGGAGTCGGAGAGAGCTACATGGTGCACATATTACAAAGAGATGTATCGCAGTCTGCGTCTCTGTAACATTTTTAGGCTAAGGCCCTGCTCCCAGAGTCAGCGCTCCCGCACTGCATACAGACGGGGCCCTGACATACACAGACCGCGATATGCGGTCTGTAGGGAGCCGGAGCGGGAGGTGGGCGGGAGTGGGAGGCTTGAGTGGGAGGGGGCGTGGCTTGAGCGGAGGGACCCGCTACTCTCCCCTCCCCCCTCCTCCACGGCTCGGGCTGCTGATTGAAGGTAAGTAAAGCAACACACACACACATACACACATACACACAGACAGGCACAGGCACATACACACAGACAGGCACACACACACACACACGCAGGCACTCATACACACACACACACACAGAGGCAGGCACTCACGCACTCAGGCACACACATACACACACACAGACAGGCACTCACGCACGCAGACACACACACAGACAGGCACTCAGATACACACACAGACAGGCACTCAGACACACACACAGACAGGCACTCACGCTGCTTTCACTCCACACTCCTCCCAGCTCCCCGAAGCCTCTCCTCCTCCCGAAGCCTCCCCTCCCCATTGGCTTACAGCCACACCACGTGACGCGTGCTAGGGATCACCATTCTCTTGTATCTCTTGTATCCAATAGCGGCTGACGCGCCACAGCGTGTAATAAGCTGTGCAGCCAGGGGGGACCGGCTCGGGAGGATTCCCCTGCTGGTGGGTAACTCGCGTGTGGCCGCCTGCGCCGCCGGGCGCACCAGGTCCCAGGCCTTATGCATTTTATTTGCCCACAAAAATCCTCCAAGTCAGAAGTGGTATAAATCTAACTTTGTGCAGCACATGTTCTTACATATGATACAGCTCTGCTCCAAAAATCCCGTATACAGTGCACAGCCTCCAAAATGATTTGCTGAAGTTTAGACAATGGGCGAGAGAGAGACACATGCTGCAGCTTCTAAGGATAGACTGAAGGGTGCACTAGGGGAAGAATTATTGGCAGAAAAAAACAGGGTCAAAGCCAGATGACCTCTCCGTGGAGGAGTGTTGGCAGAAATAAAATGCACTCACTAGGCTATCTAATGAAGAGTAACTGTGAGGAGCTAAGGATTTGTAGTCTAGTAGGTAGCCAGCATGTGATAGGTGTATCAAGTGAAAATACTACAATGAACTTAGTGGATGGCTCCAGACATGAAAATATGAGTAAGCCAGGAGGCTAAAGTGAGTAACTAAAATGTAATACAGGTTGTTCTCGCTATCCAACATTTCACTTTACAATGAATTGCATAGCCAGCGCTTTACAATGCAACCCTGAGGGCCTTTTTTCAACGCCGGAATGCGTTACCTGACGCTCACCGCCACTGATTAACATGGGACTCACATTACAGCGGTTTCACTATTCAACGCTACTTCAGAACGGATTTCGTTGGATAACCGAGGACTGCCTCTACTTTAATAGGTCCTACTGACAAAATTAAAATAAAGGGGGACAAGGACTGACACATACAAACAGGGCATGTAAATAGAGATGGGCGAATTCTCCCAAATCCATTTCCCAGGTTTTCTCACATTTTTCACCCACAATCTGTTTTGCGGTGTAAAATCTGCAAACAGATTTGGTCAGTTTTAATACAGGCGGATTCATCAAAAACCACCATTGGTCTTACAACCTGTTGACGGATTTGTAGAATCTAATCCGTGGATTCAGCTATCCGTTTGTGGATTCTTAAGAATTGCAGAATTCACGGATTGGATTCTACAAATCTGACCACGGGTTGTGGAATCCGTGGAGTGTATTGGTAATAATAATTTAACAATCTGTGAGACGCGAATCAAACTTTTGGAGATTGAGCCGCTGAAATCTGTGGACCAAAGGAACCGGCCGATCCACTGCGGATCCAAATCTGCCCCAAAAATTTGCCCACCTGTACATGTAATATACAGTGCATACTGGTAGAGTTGATACCTAAAATGTAATTGTACTGCACCCTTCTCTGAGTGACCCCGGAAAGGGTGTGACACTAGGAATTATCCGTGAGGTAAACAGACCTGAGCAAATAAGGGTCTATATGACTTCTACAAATTCACAGGCTAGTGTAGCGGCAGGTACGATGTTGAACAATCTCCTGCACCACAACTAATGTCAACCTGTTTTTTCTGCCTTTGCTGTAGTTTGCACTGATTGAAAGGGATAGAAATTAACCCACAGTTTTGTGAATTGAAGGCCAAGACATTATCTATTGAGCAAGGCCGCCTTCCTTTGATGGAATGGAAAAGAAATAAAGAAAATATAAAGAAGAGGTGAAAAATCCGGAAGAACTATAGGAATTCTAATTCTATTAACAATTAGACTACTTCAAAACTTCCTGTGCAACATATCCGCTCTTGTTTAGCATATACTGCAGAATGTGGTTGGGTTGTGTCTACTTAAAAAAAAAACTATTAACCTCTTATAGATCACTAGGTAGAGAGGTTCATGTCATCTTAGACGTAGGAAATATTTTTGACAGAGGGAAAATGGAGAAAAAATAACAAGATACAGTACTTAATACATATTGTTAACATACTGTACAGTATGTGCTTTAAGTAATTCCTATTCTAACTACTTTATTTACACATTCCTCATATCATTCACTGGTGCACTGCAGTAAAATAGAAGAGAATTTCATTGATACTTTAATGCTGCTATATCCTAAACGCTGCTGCCAGAATCACTCTACTATTTCCTAAATCTATCTCGGTGCCTCCCTGTTGAAATCCCTCTACTGGCTTCCTATCAAATCCTGTATCACACATTCAATTTTCCTCCTCACTTTTAAAGCTTTAATTTAATTTCTCGCTATGCACCATTGTCACGGTAAGACCAGTTTATTACAACTTTTAATTACTGGGATCATTGATTGAGCAAGCAGAGAGATAAAAATAAATTGCGTTTATTCACCTAATGAACGCACACAACAATGTTACACAAAAATACAGTAAAAAGACACACTTACTTTGGAAAACTGGGATAACAAAACTAATCTTTCCTAATTGCAAACACACAGCAAAATATTCCAGGCCCCTTCTCCAATGGGACTGAATCTCAGGTGAATCACACAAGATGGAACTGATAAAACTCTTAGATGAAACTCTTTGAACACCAAGAATCTGACCTGTGTTAGGGCTTTTTAAACCTCTGGTGTCCAGGTCCCAGACAACCTGCAGCCCATTCAAAAAACCTTAGCAACCGCATAACGACCAATCTAAAACACTCATACAGGGTTTCCCACCCCTGAGCCTTTTCCCCGGGCAGGTGAAATAGCCCCCTCGGCCCCTTCTCCCCCCCACGGTGCGAGGCTCCAGAGCGGCTGGCTGTTTAGCAAAGGGTGTTAGGTTGCCTTGTTTCATGCCAGGATATGGGTGCTCTACAATAATGGCAGGGCCCATATGGCCTCACACCTAGGCATCTCTGAGCCCTTTCAAGTATGGTCCCTGGACAGACACACCGGAGCCGAGCTTGGTAACCATCTGTGCCTTCCAGAGTTTATAACTTAGAAAGCCCTCAGCTCATATACAGGTCAGCAATATCTATACATATTAAACTATTCCCGTTTAATAAAAGATGTGGTGTCCTGTCTGCTGCATGCAAAAAGTTGAGAGTTCCTATTCTGGTGTCATGCATGGAGTGAGTGTAAATATTCCTCTACAAATCTCTAGCCTCATTCCTGGCACACATTAGAAATATACTTTTAAACACTGCAAATCTGCTCAGCTTCATAAACTTAGCGTGAGCATCTTCCTGAACCCCTACTCTAGGCTCAGGATACCTGGGCATGTACAGTATGGGGGAACCTCTGCTATACTGGGGAGTCCCATGCTATACTAAGGACTCCATGTATACCTGCAGATATCTTTTAACCCCTTCATACCCATTTACCTTGTCTGGAAGATGCTGCAGCAGGGACTCTGGCAGTGAGTCGTAAGAGCGTTTTCAGGGAACAAGGTTGGCGGAGTAATGCGCTTAGCAGTATCAGAGGATATCACTCAATCTCAGTATACAACTTTTGGGGTATCCTATAACTCGGAACCCTGCTACATAGATGCATTCTGCAAAGACTTTCTCCGCCAAACCCACCCTAAAACTTACAGCCTAGAAATCTCCCGATTCCAGCATCCCCGGAGAGGAAATAAAATCACATCATTCTTTAATGTCGCAAAATCAGTATACAGTTGCAGTAACACATTTTTTACATCTGGGTCCCAGAGCTGACAATCTAAGACCCTAACACACGGGTCAGGGTTAACCAAGTGGGCCTGAACTTTATTACAAGCCCAGTTAACCTCTTCCCCGCCACAACCATCCCGACTCTTTCTCACTTACTGACCCGCACCTCTGGAATGCCCTTCTACTCAATACCCGACTAGCACCCTCTCTAGCCACCTTTAAGACCCACCTTAAAACACATCTGCTTAACAAAGCATATGAGTAGCTCTGTGGCTAACACAATACATTTGATACATAAAGCTTGGCCCCTTGCAGACACACTTAACAGAATGCCCTCCTACTGTCTTTGTACATCCTTACTACCTACCAATTAGATTGTAAACTCTTTGGAGCAGAAATTCCTCTTCCTAAATGTTACTTTTATGTCTGAAGCACTTCTTCCCATTATGTGTTATTTATATTATTTGTTATTTATATGATTGTCGTGTGTATTACTACTGTGAAGCACTATGTACATTAATGGTGCTATATAAATAAAGACATACATACATCTCTAAACTTACTTTTGGGATCAATTTACCAGCTTTCAAATTAAATTAATTCCTGCTACAGCATATATCTGCAAAGCCAACAGACTGTTTACATTTCCTGGTTGTGGTTAGACATTTGTTAAAGTGCGATTGTACTTGGTGTACTAAACATTGCTCCTATATTATTGGGTAACAAAACTCAAAGTGTTCTAAGTTTCTGGTGTATAAACATTTTGAAAGTGAGGTCCAAAGAGATTTGTTCCAATGTTAAACATGGTTTTAATTCAATGAGAACAAAAAGTCTTTGAGGCATTCTATCTGTACATGGCAATTATAATAGATGCATTAGCCTGTATATAAAAGCTAGCTTACCTCCCAGGGCTGCACATCACTTAGAGACAGGTTGTTTCCTTGTTCGTTGTTGTAAAAGTACATATTGTGCAAGGCGTGTGCTAAAGTATACACAGCATTATATATACTGTAGCTATAGACTGAGATATCTGTGAGAAAATTCGGATAGGAGGAGTTCTCAATCTTCTCATTGCGAGTACATCTGAGAGGATCATACATGGATCTAGTTATCCAATTACAAGAATGCAATTCAAACCATGCGTTTAAAGTCAAAAGGTGTTTTGGCAAAAGGTCAGGGTTGAAGGTTACAAGGAATTGCTCAAATCCAGGGATACCTTTATAATGGGGAGTAAAAGCCAGGCTCCCATTAAAAGGCGCAAGGGATAGAAATTTAAAAAACAACCCAGAGGACACATCCCATTGAGATGCGATGATCCAAACCTTTTCTGGGAAAGGGTAAGAATTGATATACATGATTAGGTTTATAGAAGACATGTAATCGGAATTACCATAAACTATAATCACTTGGGATGTAGACTTTTCCATACTATTGATGATCTGTATCCTCCTGCTGTGCTCTAAGTTCTTATAAAGAGGTACAAACTCATTGAATTCAACACAGCCCCCACTCTGTGTGATCTCTTTCTGTAGCATCTGACTGGCCTTTACACCAGACTCATCGTCTGAAGCCAGTATTCCAACCCAGGTCCAGCCAAAATGCTTTAATAATTTGACAATGCCCAGGAATTGCGCTGATTCACTTGGGACCGTGCGGCAGACAAAAGGAAACTGAACTTTATCGCTCAGGATCGGATCCAACGTGGCGTAGCTGATCTGGAAAATAATGTGGTGGTCAGTGGTCAGAATCCGTTAGTGAGAACCTGCAGGTGAAAGATGTTGTGCAAAGTGCAAGCAGATCTGTTGATGTAATCCATATAATTGTTCGTTTTGGTGTGTCTTAGAGCAGACGTGATTCTCTCTCTCTCTCAACTTCGCATGCTCTATAGCGGAAATATGGCATGGGGCATATCTGTATGTGGGTAAGGGTATTAAAAATGTAGAATAGTCAGAAGCTTTCCCTGACATTCTGTAGCCTATTGGGGGGGTTTGAGGACCGGAGTTGAGCACTCTTGCCTTAGAGAACACTGTATATATTACCGCAATACCATGGGGTGTGTGCGTGGGTGAGTAAAACAACATATCCACAATATGTGCCACCATACAGTATGCCAGAGAAAGCTTCTTACTATTCTACATTTTTAATACCCTTACCCACATACTGATATGACCCATATATTTCCTCTTTAGCTTGTGAAGTTGTGAAACACTATTCCAGCAAAACAAGGAGAGAGAGAGAGAGAGAGAGAGAGAGAGAGAGAGAGAGAGAGAGAGAGAGAGAGAGAGAGAGAGAGAGAGCGAGAGAGCGCGCTCCCCAATAGGTCAGGTTTTCAGGATGTCCCAGCTTCAACACAGGTGGCTAATTCTTTGACTGAGTCACCTGTGCTGAAGCAGGGATATCTGGAAAACCTGACCTGTTGGACTGAAGTTGAGAACCCCTGCATCAATTGGAAAATATGACAGAAAAATAAAAGGATGAGTTATACAGTGGAAGATTATCGACTGTATACTCATCAATACAGTATGTTTGGATTGTTTTGCATATCTTTTTTAACTTTACCTGTGGTATCTTGTACATCCCGAATATTCTGGCCAGGTCGAGTGTAACTTTGGAAGAAAGTCCATCAACAAAAGCCACAATGTTTCGTGAGTGCTCACACCTAAAGTTGGGTATGGATCTTGACTTTCCAAATAACATGTTAATCGCACCCAATGTTGACTTTTCTTCATTTAAACAAGTGTCACTGATATGGAAACCAAGGGAAGTGTTTGGAAGGAGCTCAGGATCCCTGTTAATTTCATTGATTGCAAACACAAAGGCCAAAAGATTCTGGTAGTTCTTCAGCTTTAATCTACAATAAGAGGAGGACCAATATAAGTGAGTGGAATTCACTAGTTACTATTACCAATACAGGTGATCATACTGTACTTTGATAATGGTGCCAGTGGTAGCATGGAAGTAGTGGGCACTAGAGATGGGCAGAACACCGATATTTCACAGATATTTTAGGCCAAATCCGTCTCCCCACACCAAAATAGCCCATGGATTTGGCATAAAAAAAATCTGTATCAAAAAATAGAGAAGGGGGAAAGGGGAGTGCTTTTGGGTCAGCCTGTTTAAATAGAAATAAGGTGCAAGCCAGGTTAATTTATGGGTAAATACAGAGAGGAAAGAACCTTTCACAACTAGCACTCTTTAAACTATGGGTTTGATGGTAAATGGAGCTAAAACTTAACCTTTAATAAAATAGCTTATAAAATGTAAAGTCCCAATGTAGCTACTGTATGGAGTATATCCCTGATAGTAATGGAGACGGACTGACAAACATGAATCCTACACACTCATAACAGTAAGAATGACACAGCTACTAAGTATCAAAACTAGGAGTCCCAGGGTACCCAATTTTGATACAGTCGCTTTTGATTAAAACACTTTTGTACCATAGGATTATGTCACAAAAAAATATTTTAAGTCCATACTGTATGTACAATATATGTTCCCACCCTCTCCTGTATACTTTAATATTGTGAAACCATAAATAAAGAGATTAAAAAAAAAAACACTTGGCAGAAATGTCTTCAACCCCTATGATTATTAAGTTTACTAAAGAATTGAAAGAGAATGTCTTGAGGCACTTATTCTAAGTTGGCCAATTTCATCGTCTGTGTAGTATTTATGTAGTGGACATTATACACATAAACAAGACAGGCTTAACACCAGCCTGGGGTAGGTGATAATGTTTAGTAATATGTTTGTTTTTCCTTTATAATTACTTTATGCTGACAGGTCATCTTTAACTAAATGTACCAGATTTATCAAAGAAGCAATCTGACTTTTTCTTTTAGTAAAACACAGTAGATTTTATGTACTGGTACTGGTTTGCCCCAGTTGTGCAGTTTTGGAAACTTTGATAAATAGACTGCTAGACATTATTGATTAAAGAGCAATGCATCTCTGCTGTGAAATAACGGTTCCCAGGCATAGAAACGATTTTTGCTGAGGTTATCAGATTCAACCGTGAAGATAGTACAGGGAAAGATGATGGGATCTAATGATGCAGTGATATTAATATAGACAGACATGATGAGAGCACGTCAACTTATATCATGCACATGTATTAGAAATGTAATTCTATGTAACAAATACCAGTGAAACCAATCATCAAGTCTTTTGCATGATCTGTAACAGAAATTGCCTGTCTTTTTTAATTAGTGGCATTTGGAATCTTCCTCCTCAGTGTTTTTTGAAGGCTCTGTGTCCTAGTTAGTGTCAGCCTCTTAGTGGGAATACAAGAGGGATAGAAAAGGAGATATTACCAGTACATTGAGTCTGGATTTTTTTGTCAAATATTAGTATATATTTGAAAAAAAATTGTGCTATTTCTCAGGCCCTCTGGAGCATCATTTGTTAACACACTGCACTGCACATATGCACTGTACTGTACGTGAATGAAATCCGTTTATAGGTCGCCTGGACTCTCGACTATTATTAATGTGCAACTATCAAAAGTTCTATACATACCGTATGATAAATAAGCCGAGGTTTGTACATGTGGAACTTTGAGGGCAGCTGCAATATTTACATCATGGAAAGGAAACACTTAGCTTGAAAAGAAAAACACAGCTTACTCACACACGACATAACTTGTTATATTCAGGTGGGATATCAAATTGGTTCGTGTTATCCATGGTCGAAATACGCACAGTGACGAGTCCTCCGATGATGACATCTCCGTCCTTGAAATATTGGTCTAATGTCTGAATTCTGAGAACGCAGTCTGAGTTGACAAACATGCCGACCACATAGGGAAGTATTAACAGCACCAACACAAGAAAGAGAACTAGGAACATCTCTGATGATGTGCGCTGTTGACACCTGGTGGGTGCCATTTGCATATAAGAATTAGCAATCACCAAGGCAGAAATCTTAGAGAGTACTGTATGTTAATCCATTTTACAATATAATAATAAATGAATGCTGCTGGAGTTAGACTTAAATCTGTAATATCTAAACTCTATTTAATATGCAGTTACACACACATTATTGGAAGCAATAACATGACCTACCATAGCAGGCAGTTTCACTGAAAATAAGAGTGCCTTATATCTCTTTTTAAACTGTTCAGATGTGACAGGTCTGATGCAAGGTTATACTTTTCTTGTACATTATAATTAGGGGCAATTACATACCAGTGGTGAAATGATGCATCTTTCTGACATAACCTATTAATTAAATGCAGAGCAGCATGTCACTCACAACCACAGAGGGAAATACATGGTTATGTCCAATAGCCTTCTTGTAAACAGTCCAAAGTGAAAAGTCTCAGGCAGGTCATCATCTCCCAGAAGAGATGCTGACAGAGGAATAATACACACCTGAGCTCTAAGCTTAAAATACTTCTCCTTTACAAAGTGTAATGCTTCATTCAGGTTACAGAGAAACAAAAGAATGAGGTTGATCAACTTAATACCACAATTATATAAATATGAGGAAGCAATAATAGTGTGGGTGCAATGCTTGATTAGAGGGCATATCTGAATACAAATAGGAGGACAAAGAGGTGTCTCCCAAAAGAAAACCAGTTGTACTGTATGCACACCACTATGCTAAAATAGAACTTTTATTAATACTAAATAAAACTAGAATCAATAACCTAAAATGAGTACATATAGGGCCTCATGCAATAAGGGCCGAAAAGGCATTTTTTGGAATTTTCGCGCCAAAATTGCGTTTGAGATTCAGTAAGTGCCGATAAGTGCTTAAAATCGGCATTTTTTCTTTCCGATAAAAAGTTATCGGTTTGCGGCTGCCGATAAGCCACTTTTAGCCACTTTTCACCACTTTTTTAAATCGGCTGTATTCAGTAAACCCCAAACAGCTTATCGGTGCTGATCGGCACTCAGAAATGGAGATTTCATCGGGAATTTGTTCCGCCAACTAAAGTTGGCAAGTTGGAGGGGAGAAGGTTCGGCAAGCTTGCCGGAACGGCACTTAGAAAAAAAAAATCATCTCTACATCAATGGAGTCAATGGAGCGGGGACTTATAACATTATAGTAGTGTTTACGTTTGATTGCTCACAATACAAATGTGCTTAGCATTACAGTGTGGAGGTCACTCACTTCATCATGTCACCCCTCACGTTTATTATTTGCATAACATTGTTCTTTTATATGTTATCATCATTTGCGTGTCACATTACTCATCATGTTATGATGTGTCAAGGGAGAATCCTATACTCAACTCTTAAAGGAGCAGCTCACATTATATCAAACATATTACTTAAGTGTGCTTCAATTTATTATATGATGTTACACATTTCACACATCTAACACATCCAGCGTATAGTAATGTTGATATACATTATACAGTGCTTGTAATGTGTAACGCATGATCAAACGTTAATGTAGATCTTTGTTCTCATGTTTACATGTACTTTGTGACCTCCCTTTTTTTATGACGTCCGCAATTGGACACTCAATCACATTGCATGTTTACATTGTACACGATGCATTACAAGTACTTCATGCTAACTTATACACATGTAGCGGTCATGTAAAATGGCTACAGTCATCTCTCCTGCTGACAGTAAGGCCTGGTAAGTTGTGTGCATGCCAGCAGTAATTATGGAGGTTTGCCCTCACACCCTGGTGGGGTGCCCTGTGTATGGATGGGAGTGGTCACATGCTCTGACTCCATGGTTAGTGATGTCAGAGGTGTGTCAGCTTCCAGAGTGTACATAAGGCACAGCACTGTGTCAAAAGTTAGTCTAGTTCTGCTAAGTGAAGGAGGAGTTCAGTGGAGTTCTGTGTTCTATCTGGGTGCAAGTTCTAGCAGATGGTTATGTTATAGTAACTGAAGAGGAGACTGTGTCCAGGGACCTGGCACAAGGCAGAGATCCCTGCGGGGACAGGGAATCCCTATTAAAGGAGAATTACACCTTTTAAAGGGAAGCGCTGACTGAATATGAGTGGCTAGAAAATCTACTGCAAGGGGCAGCTAGCCCACTCAGGCAATAAAGATGTTCTCAATCACAAACCCTCTCGTGTACATGTGTGGAGTGAATGTACAGAGAGGAGCACCACAGAGGAGTTCCTCGTCAGGACCATCCCCAAGTGACCGAAGGGATCCTGATGAGGTGGAGGCGCTGCACTGGAACTAGGTAGGACTTAGCACACTACCTCAGCTGCCTGTCTGGATGGGTCCTCCCCACACACCATCATGCGGGAGACTCAGGAGTCCTGTAGCCAACAGGTGCACCACCAGACACTACCACACTGTAATGGGGGCCGGTTAGACCACAGGGGCCAAAGTGAGATTGGGTGGGTCCGGCCGGTTCAGAAATACCGTTACATTTGGAGGCGAGCTGCTGAGATCAGATCTGTCAACAGGACAGGCTCTAGCTAGGCACACTGGGAAACAGGGAGAGTGTCTGCTGCCACTCTGTGCTGCGTAGGGACGGACCTAGGGGTGGTCAGGGGGCTGACGGGATATTGTCAGTTCGCAGGGACGACCTAGGGGCCTGAAAGGAGTGAGGGGTTTGGAGCCGGGCTATAGCTGACCGAGTCACCTTGAGGTAGTGCTAGTGGTAGGACGCCAGAAGGGATAGCCTGTTAAAGTGGTCAGGAATCCTGGAGAGGGTCTGCGCTAGGCTGACCAAGAGAGGTAGACGCCCCAAGTACTGCATGGCAGAGCCAGAGTACTCTAGCCCATTCCAGACACTTACCATAGGGAGCACAGACTGGGAGGAAGGAGTTACAGCAGACACTGAGAGAGTGAGCCTAGCCTGAGGTAGTGCAACATGAGTCCAGCCTAGATCAGGTACACATGTGATGGTGCATCTGAAGCAAATCTTTATTGTTCTGGTGTGGTGGCTGCCCCGCAGAGTGGAGCCCCATGTACGACAATTGGTACGAAAACATAGCAACCCAAGAGATGGAGGATCCGCGCGGTGCGGAGAATCCAAAATGGCGACCAGAGGCTGATGGGGAAGGCACCCGTGGCGTGCGCCCCACTGAAGAGCAAACTGTCGCTGAGCTGTCTTTAACTAATCTGCTCTGGAGTGGAGCGAAGGCTGTGGCTGCCCCGTTTTTGTCCTGTCTGGGACACCGAGGGGCCACCCTTGAAGAGTGTGAGGACATTGTGATAACTGGGGGGGAACCCCGCGAGGAGAGCAAACAAACTGACATTTCGGGCTTAAAAGCCAACCAAAATGGCGGTTCCCGCTTGCTAGGGAGACCGCATGGGCCAGTCGCAGAGAAAATGGCTGATACAGAACTTGCAAAGAGCTGGCCGGGAATGGCGCGAACAGCAGAGCCCCGCCCTGATGGGGGGCATGGCGCGAAAGCTACGGCTGCGCCTTCATGGACAGTGACTCACTCGGCCCCTGTGCTGAGTCAACCGCTTAGTCTATGGGACCCTCCCCTGATTTCCACCAGGGGGAGTGACTTTCAATTATGGCCTGTGGGAATGCACCCACTGGGCCCAGGGACTGATATCCAGACGGCGCCACTACAAGAAGTAGTTCCGGCAGCGGAGGTAACGTACAAAATTGAGGTATATTTTGCACGAAAAGCAGCAGCAAGGAGAAGGCGGGAACTAGTCGCGACCCAGGAATCCCACTCTGATGAGGAAATTGGCGCGAAAACGCCGACCACGCCCACCAGGACTGAGAAAGGCGCGGCCTTAATTAAGGGGCATGATATTCCCCTGTGGGATCCGCCCATAATTGCAACCCCTGGGGGCGGGTTCCAGCTATGTCAGCGGAAGGAGGAGCCGAAGCAGGAAGTGGCTGGCTCAGAAGCTTCTACCGGTCAGTTGCGAGGAACCACTGACCTGGAGAGACCCATACTGAAAGTGGTCCCTACTAAAAGAATGGCCTGCTCCTCCACTGTGGGCACGATGGTCTCCACCCAGCCCTACTCTGTACCCAGCGGGCTACTAGTAGTAAGGGTGGCTAACACCGAGACGGTGGTCGGGCTCTGCCTACAATGCGGGCTGCCCGGAGGCACTGTCAACACGGCGGCACGTTGCCCACATTGCGGGACATTATATTTGTGGCCCATGCCCACATTTATACCTATCCAACCTGCTGACCCCCCGGGGGATACGGCTAAGCGCTCCGCCGAGTCCCCTGGCGCACTATGGATCAGCCGTGCGAGTCCCGGAGAAAGGGGACTGGAGTCGACCAAGTCGGCTGGGTCAGTAGCAACCGAGACGGTCGGGTCATCCCCCGACCGCGCAGAGAAAAGACTTTCGCCACGCTCGGTGACCCCGAGATCAGGGAAGGGAGATTACTCTGACGAGGATCTCTGTGAACTAGCGGTGGCGAAATCGGGATCCAAGAGAGACCCAGGACGGACGACACCCCGTGGGGTGAGTGGCAGTCTGGAAAACAGGGCGTCCCCCGCAGATCGGCGAGCCGAGAGACGGAGTCCCGCCGTCCCAGGACCTGGTGGTGACGGGAGAGAGACGCCAACGCCCCTGCGGACTAGTAAGAGAAGCAGCCCCATCACTTACCTTGTCCCGGCAGACAGAGCAGCGGAGGAAGGGCCGTGCCAGGTCCGAGGCGCACGTGGAGAGACGGCATCACTTCCGGTGAAGACGATGGCGGAGCTTCCGGATGTCGTCATCGAAGAAGAGATCCCGAATGGGGATCCGACCCGAGATGGCGGCGTTTCCGGTTCCGGGGAGGACATCACTTCCGGTGGCGTCGGCGGAACCGCTGGGAACGACGCAGCGACGCTTCGGCGATCGGGGGAAGGTCCCCGATCACCTCCAAGGCCCAGGAGTTGGATGGGCGATCCGAGGACTGAGGAGGGTGAGATGTCCTCATTGAACCAGTCTACGGACAGCCGGGAACGGGTCGTAACCCCGTGGGGTCCCATCACTTGCCCTTATGTCCCCTCCCATGCCCTAGATAAAACCCCTGCCCCTGTCATCGGTTCCCCGGGATCCCCGCTTAGCTTGGAGTCGGTGGACTTACCCTCGGAAGAGGAGGTGAAACGGACTGGGGGGAGACAGCGCAGTTGCGCTACGGAAGGCACTTCTCAAGGGGGAGGAGAGTTGAGAGTGGCCGCGGTAGGCCAGTGGTTGCCCCCTGTAGCTTCCAAACCAGTGAAAAAGGCCCCGGGATTTTATAGGTGGTCCGTACCGCGATCTGAACGGACATCGGGGGTATTTTCCCTGGAAGATGATAGAGAGTCAGGGGAGTCACATAGATTCAGAGAGCACCGTTGGTGGGCCCCACTATTCGAAGGGTACTCCGCATGGATGGACCGTACTCGGTTCCTCATCCGGCGAGAAGATGTAGTGGATTACTGGTGGGCTGCGGGAGAGTTCACCCCTGAGCAAAGGGATAGAGAGTTGCAGGAGCGATGGCTGCAGATCGAGCATAGAGAGATAGAACCCATGGGTCCCAGCATCCTGTCAGATCCCGTGGACCCTGATGAGCCCCTATCATGGGTGTTACCTGGGAGAGCCGGTAGGGCTGACCTGACCAGGATAAGTAGGGCTGAGCGGGCCATAACGGCTCGTTATAAATCATCCCACGGGTTGGAGTACCCGTATGTCCCTGAGCCTCTCATGGACGAAATAGAGGAAAACAGAGGGAAGTGGCTTAGGGAGGCCATTGAAATGTACTTAGTCGGAAGAGGAAGTGCAGTGATAGGAAAGAAGGCTGAGGAGCGGATAGAGCACTTAATACGCATATGGGGCATAAGAAGGAACATCTACAAACATAAGGTGACCTATAGGCCCGAGAGGGGACTGCCGAGACATTACTATGTTACGGTCCTGGATATGGGTGGTAGGGAGGTAAGAAAACCTGACCCCAGTCACTACTTTTAGGAGGTACTATGTATTACGCGGGTTCGTGGCTGCTGGACGGGGGCGGGCTTGGCGGAATGTACTGTAGACATTTTTTTCTGTGTGTATTATGAAAATTTGTAAGATGTTCTAATTATGTTTTGTGTTTCAGTGCTTCCTGGAAAAGGGTAAACAAATTTAGGTCCCAGCGAGGACGATGGGATTCACCAGGGGGAGAATGTAGCGGGCATGTAAAATGGCTACAGTCATCTCTCCTGCTGACAGTAAGGCCTGGTAAGTTGTGGGCATGCCAGCAGTAATTATGGAGGTTTGCCCTCACACCCTGGTGGGGTGCCCTGTGTATGGATGGGAGTGGTCACATGCTCTGACTCCATGGTTAGTGATGTCAGAGGTGTGTCAGCTTCCAGAGTGTACATAAGGCACAGCACTGTGTCAAAAAGTAGTTCTAGTACAAGTTCAGCTAAGAGGAGGAGGAGTTCAAGTTCTAGTCCTAGCCTGAGTTACTGGTTATGTTTTAGTAACTGCAAGAGACTGTGTCCAGGGACCAGGCACAGGGTAAAGATATCCCGGCTGGGATAGGGAATCCCTATTAAAGGAGAGCTCACCTTTTAAAGGGAAGTACTGACTCAAGATGAGTGGCTAGATATTCTACTGCGTGGGGCAGCTAGCCCACATCAATCAATAAAGATGCTCTTATTCGAATACCCTCTCGTGTACATGTGTGGAGTGAATGTACAGAGAGGAGCACCACGGAGGAGTTCCTCAACAGGACCATCCCCATGCGGACGCAGGGACCCTGATGAGGTGGAGGCGCTGCACTGGAACTAGGTAGGACTCAGCACACTACCTCAGCTGCCTGTCTGGACGGGTCCTCCCCACACACCATCATGCGGGAGACTCAGGAGTCCTGTAGCCAACAGGTGCACCACCAGACACTACCACACTGTAATGGGGGCCGGTTAGACCACAGGGGCCAAAGTGAGATTGGGTGGGTCCGGCCGGTTCAGAAATACCGTTACACACACATCTAGAATACTTACTCATTGTTACAAGTTTGAAACTGAATCAATAGCAACTATCCTGCTGCAATAAATGTATGCATATGTACAGTATAATTCATTGATGTGAACATGTGACAAGAACATGGCAAATTATACATGTTGCTGTGAACTGTTTCTACGTCAATGTCATGCTTGTATCCTAATTAGATGACTGAGTGTTGCGTTCAGAAGTGGTACATGCATTACACATTCCACAAATATTTTCTAATGAATGCTTGTACAAAGCTTCACGTTACATCATTGTGAAATATCATGATTGCCTGCTAAATACACATAAATAATACTTCTTATATCAAATGGATACAGGTTGGGAGTCAACAACTTGGATATGTAAATGTAACACGTTGCATTTTAGCAACTCACCTGACATCATCACATAGGTATTTAAAGGACGCCAATTACCTGCTCATTCACAACTACAGACCTCAAAATGCTGCAAATGTTTAGGAGACGGAGGAACATTCTATTGCACGAGAGGCTTGCTGATGGAGAGGATGTCATAGGACAAGGAAGTGACAGGGACAGACGCAGGGACAGTGACAGGGACAGGCACGCGGACAGGAGAGGGAGAGGGCAAGGAGATGAGAGGAGAAGAGAGAGGAGAGAAGTTGTGGCTCGTCCTCGGTTGTACAGGGAGAGAACCCTGTTAGATGGGATGAGTGAGGAGGAGATTGTAAGTCGCTATCGTTTGAGTTCAGCAGCAATCTTAGCTCTTTATGAACAGATACGGGGAGATTTAGATTTTGTGACAGCCAGAGGTCGCGCAGTCCCTGGGCTTGTTAAAATGCTGTGCTCATTACATTATCTTGCTTCCGCGTCATTCCAGACAACAGTGGGCATAGTGGGCGGGGTCTCGCAATCTACATTCTCGCGGGCCTTCACCCAGTTTCTATGTGCACTCAATAGATGCGCTAGGAATTATATTCATTTTCCTACAGAGCAGACAGAGTGACTGGAAGTCAGGAATGGCTTTTATACCATAGCCGGGATACCATGTGTGATGGGTGCAATCGATTGCACCCGTGTTGCTTTGATCCCGCCTAGTCAGAGTGAGCATGCTTACTGCAACCGTAAGCACTACCATTCCCTGAATGTACAGGTGGTATGCGATGCCACGATGAAGATTATGCATGTGGTAGCCAAATTCCCTGGTTCCAGTCATGATTCCTCTATCCTGAGAAACTCATCAGTGTTCCAGGCTTTCGAAGAAGGCTATTTTGGACCTGGTTGGCTGGTGGGTGAGTACATTTTATGATGTGGTAACACAAAACTCTTGTTTTTCTAGGCATTGTTGTATGTTATAATGTTATCACTAATTTTTCATTATGTGTGCACCATGGATATAGGTGACTCAGGATACGGAATTAAGCCATGGCTGTTGACCCCGGTGCCAAACCCTCAAAGTGAAGCAGAGGAGAGGTACAATGTTGCCCATATATCTACGTAATCCGTTATAGAGAGGACATTTGGGCTTCTCAAGACAAGATTTAGGTGTCTCGATAGAACTGGTGGGGCACTTCAATATAAGCCTCATAAAGTATCTGATATTATAATTGCTTGTTGCATTTTGTTATTAACAGTGTTGATCAGAAAAAGGTTTTGATCAGAAAGGCAACCCTCTATATACAGCACTCTAATCATCTATAATGTATTAATGGACATAAAGGATTGTCCAGCAGATTTGCTTTGTCAGCAAGTACTGTCAGAATCACCGCAGAAGTGAAAAACAATAACATTTTATTACGTCTAAATTGACCTTAAAAACACAGATGCAGTATTAAAAATCCCCTTATTGATGTGGCTATTATGGATATTGATGTATGTTCAGGTAAGTATTCTAGATCAAACTATTTAGTTAGTAATATCCAAATATCCAGAACTGTAAGTATACAATGAAAAGCTGCAGAAAGGGCTAATGTTGTATCAGAGACAGCTGCCCATGTCTATGTAGTAAATCAGCAGACAATGTTAAACCAGATGCTATCTTGGAGCCCCTTTAGAAAGGGTGTTTCTAGCCTATAAATGGCTCTCATATATATGTGAACAGAGATCCAATGATGCGCACCTATGTGGATTTTAGGACGTTATATATACTCAGTTGTATTACAGATTATTGTATAATATAACTGTCTGCTCAATAACCATAAACATGTAGCAGTAGATTGGTTAGGTTCATACATATAGCCAATCTACCTTTACGGTTGGTAGTATGTGTTAATCACTAGCAGTATATGTTAACACTGATTATGCAGAGGACACAGCCATGATACACACACTACCAGGGTATATATACCATCTCTACTTAGCTCGAATGGTGTATAGCATAGATAACACGATAAACAGGCAATAAATTGAACCAGCATACTATGCCATGGATGTGCTCAAAGTCTGCAGCGACCAGCATTTAGTAATGCAAATAGTAAATAAGCCGCTACACGATACGATACACGATACGATACGGAACGTAGTGCGTCACGGCGGTGACGTCACATCTAGTGGCAGCATCCAGACATCAGCAGACGAGCAGGCTTGTATCGTGTAGTGGCTTATCATCAGTGTGATATCATAACACTCAATGCATGTTTGCCTGTAAACACACCAATGTTTTGTACATCATTTACTTTGCAATGTATGTGATTAGTTATTGTATCAATGCTTCTTCATGTTGATTACAACATTGTCACATGTGTATGTATAAGTCACACATGTATGTTGAGTTGACGTACATGTAACATGTGTCAACATCTTTACACCATGCAAAACGGAATTTCTTTGTATTCTCAACTTTACATAATTAATTCGACCCAATGACAATGTTGTTAATAGAATTTTAATTTCATTCACGTTAGTTATTCATTATTATCATGGCCCTTTACAACTAATGTCAACATATGAACGTCAATGACTTGGACATTTGCATACGCACACATTTCAACAGCAGTGTTTGTGTGGGTTGCACTTGTTGCTTTTTTCCAACCTCAAATGATATACAGTAACATACTAATGTTGATTGTATCATCAGACTCACTTCGCTCTGTATGTGTTGAACGTTTACTATAAACACTAAACTATAGTTAGTCGTGAGAATAAAATATACGCACAAATGCTAATGTTTTCATGATTAAGTAATATTCAATAGCTCATGCATGTTAGGTTAGCACTACAACTAACGAAATAGAATTGAGAGCAGGACTCGCGTAGACCGATTATGCACGCCCCCCGGCGGTTCAGCCAATGAGAGCGAACCTGCCGGGTGACGTCATGGCCGCACCCCCGTCACTCCCCCGCCACACAACCCCGGTCTCTCCTCCTGCAGTGAGCTGCAGACCATGGAATCGGCAGAACGCGGCGCCAATATCGCGGCCGCGCGTTACAGCGGCGTGACCGGGGCCTTAGCCATAGGTGTCAAATACATTTTAACACCAAGAACCAGTTTTTATCACCTCCCTATTTTAATTGTGTACTTTCAGATATAATGTCTACGTGTTTTTATGTAGCATTTACATTCTTTCACAAGTCACAAGTCACATGATACAATATAGTAGACAAATGTGTTTGCTGAGTGAGAATGTTGGTTGCATATTTAACACAGCATGACATATAATGTTAGTAGAAAAAAACAAAAAAAATTACAAGTGCTAACTTCAGTGCTTAGCAACATCATTATGTTAATTAAGTGCATAGTAAATATAGGCATAACTGGATAACATTATGTATTCATTGTTAATCTGCGCAACAAGCATAGAAAGAATTGTAACATATGTATTATAATAGTTGTTCTCTCGTCGTGGCAATCATCTAATATAACGAGTGATCCCATGTATTCATCCGCGACATCTGTGAAATACAGCAAACACATGATGGTCAAAGATGGCACATTTATATATGTCTCTGCATAACAACGCGTAACACATCTCTATATGATTGTGTATATTCACGCATAAGTAACGTATATGTTGAAAGTTCCAGGATCAAACCACAGATACTGAATTGTCATTTATATTATGGCGTTGCTGGCATTAATACAGATATCATATTTCCGGTGCCTGTATACATAATAATGTGCGCGCACAACGTCGTTTGCGCGCGCACTTCACGATTGTGTGTAATAAGTCTTAGCGCATGCGCTAAACAATGTGGATGTTGTGTGTTGAATACATGTCCCTCCATGCTGCTGCTAGCAGTAAGCATATAATGTTTGGAAGTTATGCTATTGAAGCGAAACTAAAACACTTCTATACACGTACTTATATAAACGTTGTAAACGGACGTGTGTGCACGGAAACAACGGCCGATCAGCCAATGAGCGCATAAAAGACGTGTGACGTCATATTAACGCACCGTGAAATGCACGCAAACACTCCTCCCACTGAATTAACATTGGCCTCCAACGCTGTGCATGCACCGAAACAACGACGCACGCGCATGACACACTGCACTGACCGGAACAATAAGCAACGGGCACAGCCAATACACTTTCACGTGCGCACGTCAGTTGGGGGTGGGGCTTCCATCCGTAAACCTTTTTATGGACGCCTTGGGACTTGACAAGGGTCCCACGTCATATGTGGCAGACAATATTTTTTTTCAATGTTGCATGCTATACTACGAGGTGTGTGTGTTACACTTAGTGTGAAAGGGAAGGGGAGGGTTAATTCCCAATTGTGATGCTAACCAGGAGTAGGCAATGTTTAATCATGATATAAACATATAAAAACATCTTCATAGCATAGGACAGTTCATAAGACTCAGGATTCCAGATAGTCCAATGTTAAAACACACTCCCATAGATTATGCCACTAGCCATATAGGTAAGTCTTATGTGGTGGTCTAGGTAACCGTGTGTAGGACTGATCACATAAATGAAGTAAATGAATTACTCACTGCCGACCGTGGGGATATCCTGGTTCTGTCCTGCGTGCTCCTACCAAGGAACAATTGAAGAGAGTACAGGGGAAAATGGCGGTGCATCTGCTGCTGCTGCTGAAGATTGGAAACCACAAACTGCAAACCACAAAATATCCTAGGTGCAAAAATTTATTTAGGGCACAGTAACAGCCAAAAAGAACACTCTGACGCGTTTCCCGTGGTATCCCACGCTTTATCAAAGCGTGGGATACCACGGGAAATGCGTCAGAGTGTTCTTTTTGGCTGTTACTATGCCCTAAATAAATTTTTGCACCTAGGATATTTTGTGGTTTGCAGTTTGTGGTTTCCAATCTTCAGCAGCAGCAGCAGATGCACCGCCATTTTTCCCTGTACTCTCTTCAAGTGTTACACTTAGTGTAAGATGTGGAAATGATACTTTAAAATACATATGAATCTAGGTTTTGTGATTCCGTCAACAATGTGTTGTAATGCTTGGTCCTGCAGTATGTTGTAATAGGAAATAATGTGTTTGTGCACTCTACATGTAAGGCTGTCTGCAATGGTATGCTGTATCCACGCATTTGGCTACAAAATGGTGGATATAAAAAATGTCTACATTTTTACTGTGAGTAAACGCATAACGATTATTGTATTTACCATTCTTGTAGAAGTCAAAACTGGTTTGGCTGCAACTGCTCGCTCCAGAAAGACATGACATTTTCATCCATGGTTGAGGCAACCGTTGAATCCTGAATGACACACATCTCCATGAGGCGCTCATAGGAATCTGCACTGCCTTCTTCAAACAAAACGTCCGGAGGTACGTACAGTTCTTGGCTGTTTTCCCATCCACATTGGTCTTGTCCAAATAAGTTTGGATACATATCATAGGAGTTATGTGCATCTTGCATCTGGTCTTGCTGAATGGAGGGTGCAGGTATGGCAGCAGGTATAGCAGCAGACGTGCCAATCGGTGCAGCTCCATTGTAAGTGGTATTAGGAAAAAATATGCTATTTATCAGAAGATATGTTCCATGTTCCATGGTAATTTTGAATGATGGTGCAATATGCCAACATCCATATCGTTGATCTAGGCGATCATGGACCCGCTCAAAACATTCATTTGATGATAAAGTGAATCGTGCAGAAGTTTTAAAATTGGATTCTCGACATGCTTCTTTGTAGCATGGATATTTCGTTTGGATCAAGTTATAGATTTTGGCGACGCTACCTCTCTTTTCATCAGTTGATTCTATACTGTAGCTTCTGCAATCATAAATTTGTATGATTTTTGTGGATAGCTGTGCAATGTGGAAGCTTCTGCCATTTCTGCAGTGTTGAAGTGATGAGTGTCGAAGTTGTGCGCATATGTTTGTCTGCTGAATATGAAAATAGTTACATGTTATCTTCGTGTTTTTTCCCAAAGTTACAATACAAGCTCTATGTTATACTCCTTGTTTTGGCCCCGCTACAAATGTGTTAAAATAATTGCCACACGTTCTTTGGCTAAGATAGCCATTTCTCTGTAACCGAAACTTTTATTTCTGCTTTATCAACATGTGCAAAACAAGTGTACGGTTTTAATTAAAAAAAGGTGTGTGAAAAATTCTACAGTGGTAGAATGAACAGATTACTGCTTACACTGACCTATAATGACCCACAGACACACATCTGTGTCTGTTTTTCTCTCTCTCTCTGTTTGTCAATGTTTCACTATCTGTGTCTCTCTTTCTGTGCCTGGTCATCTCTCTCTCTCTCTCTCTCTCTCTCTCTCTCTCTCTATAGTGTGTGTGTGTATATATATATATATATATATATATATATATATATATATATATATATATATATATATATATATATATATATATATATATACATTTAAGGCTTTAGATGCAACCAGGCCTTCTTATTATGTTGAGACTTCATAACAGTTTATAACATTAATGGGTGAGAATGTTTGAGGGCCTATTAGACTCAGCTGTGTATAAGTAGTAGTTATCAGCAAACAAGGCCTTTTTTGAGCCATGAGGGCCTGTACTTTTAAATAAGATCATATATATATATTTAATATAGTTCTTAACGAAAGCCAATCATGTGTGTAAGTAGGCCTTTTTAAAATCATCGTTAAAGTTTTATACAGGTGAGTGAATTATAGCCTTCATAATATTATTGCCATAATTAAAACAACTGTCCTAACATGTATATGTCATTAACACAAGCCCTGTTTGCTGACAACACTGGGATATTAAAACAATATGATTATATATATATATATATATATTACTGTGTGTGTACATATATCCATAGAGTCTACATATATATTAATACACACTAACAAATATGTTATTCTAACCCCTACTCATACATGATGACATGCCAACATTATGATGTATGAAAGAAGATGAAGGTAAGTAAGAAGTTAAGACAGCAGAAAACTCTAAGTTAAGATGTATGCTTTTATATAGATAGTTACTTGAAGTTGGATATGAATAATATTAGCATGCAATGCCTATCTACATTACCTAACAAACACACATACATAAAATGTTTAACAGGTAAGAGAATGTCAGCTTCTCTAAACATGGCAACTGTGTAATGTTGTACCATTCTTCAACTGTTGAATAATACATACATATATGTTAAAAATTATGAGTTCATTCAGACACTGAACATTTCAAAACCTTCATGTGTACAAGGACATACTTGAATGTTTTGAAGCATCAGGACTTGGTCATGCATACATTATTCATTAAATAATCTGCTAATCAATTAAACACCACAAGGCCAACTACAGATTTAGTGAATGTGATGATTTATTGTTGTTTATCCTTTTGAGACCGAGTCACAGGCCTGCTTGTTGCCTGTTGTGTGAGCGTTTTACGTTTGCCAACTACTTTGCCCTTAACTGTACGACTTTGACTGGCCTGTGGCAGTTTAGTGGCACTGGGTGTGGGCAGTGACACTTCAGGGACAGTGGGTGTGGGCTGTGACACTTCAGGGACAGTGGGTGTGGGCTGTGACACTTCAGGGACAGTGCTTGTGGGCTGTGACACTTCAGGGGCACTGGGTGTGGGCTGTGACACTTCAGGGACTGTGGGTGTGGGCTGTGACACTTCAGGGACAGTGGGTGTGGGCTGTGACACTTCAGGGGCACTGGGTGTGGGCTGTGACACTTCAGGGGCACTGGGTGTGGACTGTGGCAGTTGTGAACCAGTTGGTACACATTGCACGACTGATGGTGGAGCCGTTTCCTGTGTTTGTTTTTTAATCTTGTTCCAAAAACTAGTTAGTAGTAATAGTTTGCCTAACTTTCTTTTTCGTGTCTCATTTGTAGGTGTCCGTTCCAGATTTAGAACAGATTTAATCGGTTGAATGTTGACAGGGACCTGCACAGAACTTGCACCTACTGTACCGGTACCATCCAGAACTGGTGATTGAAGACCTGATGACTCTGGAGAAAAAATTGCACCATGTGAAGATCCATTCTCAGATGGGGTAAAATGGAATTGTTGTTCTCTTGCAGTAATTCTCAACTGATTAGCTTGCCTTAGATTATCAACAATTGCTTGTAATGTCCTGTTTACATTTTGTATTTCTTTAGGAACTTGGATGAAGACTCTTTCTAGTTGTGACATTTGTGATATGGTCCTTTGAGTATGTGTCACGAGGAGGAGGACTGGAATGCTGTGTTACTCGTCGAGTGGGAACATCTTCATGGACACTTGATTGAATTTGTCTTTCATTGGCAACATCAGCTTCTAGAAATAAATGAAGACAGTATGAACTGGCATGGAACTTTCTGTTGTTTGTCAATATAATGAGAGTTGTTCTCACAGTGTAACACATAACATGTTTCCATAAGTTTTCTGTTGTGTCAAAGTAAAATGTACCTTGAAGTAACAATGATGTTTCTACTCAGTGTGAAAGAAGAATGAATGAAAGTTTGTTGTAACCTCACAACTCATAGCTGATAGTTTACATGACACACAATACATGTTGTCATTAGAAACTACATTTTCTGTGTCAATAACTGATGTGAAGTTAACATACATGTGAAAGGCATTTATTTAGCATGGCAACATAACATCTAGAAATGTAGACATTAGATGTCCTGCACCTCATACACTCCCCTTCCAGCCTTGATGAGGATCTGGAAGAGCCAGGTGATGAGACTTGTTCAGTGTGAGGTGACACATGAGCTCCAGGAGCAACTATATAGAAGAATAACATACAGTAATATTTTAATTGACACGTGTACATAATTAACATAGAGTTTGTGTATTTGGAGTATTTATGGCTAAATAACAGCATCACTTAATGAAATTTAAAAAAAAATTCTGGCAACCTGCACATTATCCATTTAAACATCAATGTACAGTACATGTGAGGCTACTTGGCAGTTTTGTGGTAAATACCATACAACATACAATTTTTATGCAGGAATGCGTTGTACAATTAAGTGTTCTATTGGACATCCACTGCATATCTTGTGTAGTAATATAAAAATAATAATGTACATAACTACCATGACAGCAAAGTTGACTATGCGTATAATTCAGTACATAATAGTGGAAATGTTTAATGTTTTTTTTATGGATATGTGTGAACAATTAATAGAAGCAGGTGTAGCTCTCAATGTGGCTGACACACAACAACACATGCAGTGTGACGCTCACAGATGCTACTGGTGTGATAATGTGCCGATGATATAGGGTTCTAAGAACATATGTGTGAACGAATGAGTTACGTACGTTTTCATACATAGTGGCCTGGTGGGTGAAAGTTTTCATATAGTTACCATTTCAAATGAATGTGATTAACTTATGTTTAGCTTGGCAGCTTCTACGAACTGTAGTCCCTCCCCAACACGTGACAGCACCCTGAGCTTATATTTTTTTTATAGCAGCTGTAAGGCGTCTCCAAAAAGTTGACCGTAACATGACCCTGCTATCTGGTTGGGTGGCCAACCCCACCCCCTGTGTTCTCGTGTATGCTGTGATTACATATTAATTGCAGCTGGTTTCACACACTGATACATGAGCGAACTAATAATCTGAAGTGAGCTACATATGAACACAATTAAATAACATATGCTACATGTTCCTAATTATGCTCTCTGTATATGAAATGAAACAAAAAAGGACATTTTATTAAACATAAGGAAATGTGTTACTGCAATTGACCTATTTTCGCTTTTAAATGCACTATCTTCCATACAAGAGTTGATGAGGCAGTAATGTCCTGTTTATAGGTGTTACATAGATTATCAATCAATTATTTATATATATATATATTTACAGCAACAGTACATATTACTGTATGCTCATTTGCATGTCTTAGACAGGTGTGCAACCCTGTCGTTCCCCATCATCGTCCAACATACAGCGCTTCCACTGCAGCAAGGGATTGTGGGAAATGACATGCAAATGAGCACTCTATGCCACCTTATATATTAAGTTGTTATTTTAGTAGGACAACGAGATATTAATATAGATAGATAGATAGATAGATAGATAGATAGATAGATAGATAGATAGATAGATAGAGACATATATACAGATATATATGTAGGTATGCTTATAATGGGAAGAAAGTATAAGTATCAGCGGAAATATAGATAAGAACTGTAACCTACGACATGCCTAGTACAGTAACATTTGTCACCTGGTGGAAATGGAGACGAATAAATTCCGATATCCCTGTCCCCGGCCAAACCCCCATGACGACGGGAAGGAATTTTTCCCGCAGCTGCTCCTCCAATGGTATTAAGATGAGAGGTTGTGCTGGCGGCCCACCTCCAGTGCCAGAAGCATGCATCCGTTGTGCTTGTATTTTTTTCTTTAATGTTGCCCTGATATCGTCAAATCTCTTCCGACAATTCTTCCTGTCCCTGACATGATTCCCACACGCAGAAACAGCAAATGTTATTTGATTCCACATTTCTTTTTTTGATGCTGAACTTGTCTGCCCTAGAAATACAAACATCATATATGACGTTAATTCTTATTATAAAAATGAACAGTTTCCTAAAGTGCTAGCTGGTCCAAGAGATACCAAACATGCTGGTTTAGGTGTAATATGTGTACCACATGAGCATTTACGTGTAAACATAGAAATATAAGGAAGCTTGCATGAATACTGTATGAACTTTAGCAACATTTATCGATTGATTGTTATGGTCGTTCTAAAGCATGAATGAATATGTGTGTAACAATTAAGTTTAATTGATAGATATTATAGAATAATATTTTGATATTAAGACATCTCACATGACCTAGGATAACATGTATTTGAAGAATCAATGCAAAGATAAACTTACCTAATAAATGCCCATACAGACAGTCATAGTGCTCCAGAATCCCTGTGACAAGAACTGTATTTTCCTGTTCATTGAACCGAGGATTACGTGGGCGCTCCACACGTTTCCTCTGAACACGTGCAGGCCCAGAGCTTGGCTGCTGCTGACTGGACTCTCCTTCTTCCAATGGAAGAGACTCCAAAAGCGGGCCACCAGCAAACACCCCATCCCCAGACACACCAGCAGCACCAGCAACAGAGCCACCAGCAGCACTCGCACTCACAGTTAAACCACTCGCACTCCAAGCAACACCACTCGCACTCCCAGCAACACCACTCACACTCCCAGCAACACCACTCGCACTCCCAGCAACACCACTCGCACTCACAGCAACAGCACTCCCCGTAACCCTACGTTCACTCAGACGCGTACTCGCACAACTACCACTACCACTCACACCAGCATCACTCTTCCCACGTCTTGCGGCCATACCTCTAGCACTCACAAAGAACAGAAAATAAATTTAAAGTCAATCGCACCGAACACCTACAAATTGAAAACAAGACAAAGATGTAAACAAAACAACAAAGGACAAACCTCTCACAATACACAACAACTCTGTCAGTCAATCAGAAATATATAAATCGCCCAGCTCTGTATGTCTCTCTCTTTCTCTCTCTCTCCCAACAACACAGAGACTGAATAACAGTACACGCTTCCTTTAAATGGGCCGCGCAATCCAAAACATGCTTGCTTCGGCAGATTCAGCAAGAAGTTTAATTGGCGAACCTAACAGCACCCCGCCATGCACGCCGATACACCTGTGCACTTATTGCATACGGAGAGGGAAAATCACCAAAATCATGCCGATAAGGTACCCTTGGCGATTGCACTTTTTCGCCGCTTACTGCATAGAGCCAATAGTGTTGATGCACAGAAGTTTACAGGAGACACAGATAACAGAATAATGGCTAAATATGCTTAAAAATAAATCAGTACGTCTCAAAAGTAAGCACTGTAGACAGCGTGCATAGCCATAGAAGGCTGTGATAGCTAGAAATAAATAGGGACGTTTCTTTTATTTTTTTAAATTTTTTAAATTTGTTTGCTACATATTGCAAATGGTTCCAATATTGAGTTGAACCTATTATTGATGCACTGTAGGGACTAGCTAGAGTCATGTTAGTCAGTTTAGAATGCAGGTGCAGTGCCTATGAATCACACTTGCCATTTCTATCTGTGCATACTGGTATCTTTGATTCTGGGTTAACTGTAACTCGTTTAGCAGCACTCGGAGCCTCTCTCACTATGGGAACTATGATCTGCTGAATGTCCGGTACACACCGTTATTTACATCTGTGGAAATTAAGTATATTTCCCTCTGATGCAGTTTTTCTGGCTGTAGCAGGATTAAGGGCCGATTCGGCTAATTCAACTGAACCCCTGCATTCTATCATAGTGATAGCCCCTGTGTTTCTTGTTGGAGTTTCCTCTGTTTTCAAACCAAAGGCCTGTCAACATGACCTAAGGAATGTCCCACCTTAGAGGAAGTTACTGTATCATTGGAATTATCATGTCATCAGGCCCAGTCATCAAGGAGACAGTACCACTAATAGTGTCAACAACTCAGGTCATAAAGCTGTTTTGCTCACAACCTTTGTGTCCTGAAAAAACCTTCTGCTAAACAATAATTCACTGAATTTAAACAGTAGTAGAAACAAAACAAGGAATACAAATCCACACTTTTCTTAGTGAAACTACAAGTGGAAAGAATATTATACAAATATTTGGGTACTAATGTGCAAAATAGGATCGACTAAAAAAGTCAATAAAATATAAAATGGACTTATCTTAACAGTGAATATTTGAATGAAATTAAATAAATGCAGTGCATTAGGTGACAAAATCACGGTGCAATTAATAATGGTGAATAACAAGGAAAATTAAATAAATATAAAGTGCACATATACTGCTGCTCAAACCCTTATAGAACATTTACTTGAGCTCATGTCTAGATTGTATTGGAATGGCTTCGGTAGCTTAACCTCTATGCAAAACTCGAGAAATGTGAGTTTGAATCAACACTATCCAGTTCCTGGGATTTGTAGTCTCCCCGGAAGGATTACAAATTGTTCTGCGCTATATCTATACAATGGTGGCTCCTTTTACTGCATTGACCGAAAAGTGTATTCCATTTACCTGGTCTCCACATATTCAGCACAGAACAATGAAAGGAGCTTTCATCTCTGCAGCTGCTCTAGTGGATCTAGACCCGAATTTACCATTTATCCCTGAAGTTAACGCATCCGACAGGGCGCTTGTAGCAAACCTGCCACAATGTCAAGAACCTGAGATGTTATTGCGTTCTTGAGCATTTTACGCTCATAAACTCAGCCCATCTGAAATAAACAATATAGCATCAGAGATAAGGAGCTTCTAGCAATAAAATCCACTTCAAGTGACTGTCTTTACCAATCACAAAAATGTAAAATACTTACATACAGTTCGTCACTTGAATGTGAGACAAGCCAGGTGGGCACTGTTCTTTACTCCATTCAATCCGGGAATTAGGAAAATGAAAGAACTTCTTTCTAGCCAGTATTGGTTGGCCATGATGTAAAAGATTATGTCCAGTCATGTGAGGTCAACAAGGCAACAAGACACTGTGGTCTTTTGCCACCACTACCTATTTCAAAAAAGTAATGGAGTTCTATATCTATGGACTTTGTTGTGAAGCTCCCACATTTTCAAGGTTACAAAACCATTTTAGTAGTTGTCGACCAATTTAACTTAGATGGCACACTTCATACCTATAACTGGGCTTGTCTTAGATCAGGAAGCATGCTTGCAGGGCTGAGGGGGTATATATTCACCGACCAGAGCCAAGGAATAGAGTCCTTTATAGTTAATGTAGTAAGAGTGCAGGCAGAAGATCAAGGTAGGTGGCAGAAGTGCAAACTGGGTCACAGGCTCAGGTCAAGGTAGGCAGCAATGGTGCAGAGTCGGGGTCACAGGCATGTCAGCCACAAACAAGAGTATAGAAGATACAGAGTACATGTTACGCCGGTGCTGCCCGCAGACCAGACCCGTCCCCTGAGCTGACGGGGGGAAGTGGTAATACACGCACCCGCAGCAAAGGGAGCGTGTCTGGAGTGTGGTATGAAGCGTTGCCAGGCCAGGTGTAGTAAGGTAGACAATACTTGCCGGTACCGGTTGTAGAGATAGAGTGAAGGATGCCTCGCCGAAGTCAGGTAGTGGATAGTGGAGATAGGTCGTTGTCCAAGCCGTGTTCAAGGGGTTACCAGAGTGTGCGTTGTCCAAGGAGTGCCGAGATCGAGAGCCAGAGGGGGTAGTCATACAAGCCGCGTCAGAACCTGTGAAAACACTGAGAGAATCCAGAAGTACTTCCATACAGAGACTATGTCGAGCAAAGACTGAGAGCAGAGAGGAGCTAGATAAAGCAGGAAGGTCCAATTAGGAACGGAGGCGGGACAGGAAGAGCTACAGGGAGACACTGCAGATTGGTGCAGGCATAACAGGCCAGATGAGTCTTGTTAGTATGCCCGTGCAGTGTGCGGGGGCGGAGCCTGAGGTCCGGGGGACGGGAATAAGAGTGTGCAGACTGAGCGTGCTCCGTAACTCGTGTACGCGTGTGAACCGAGCCAGTGGATGGTGCAGGTGTGCGTGCAGGTGTGCATGCAGGAGGGCGTGGGTGCGCCTGGCGCTGAGCAGAGGAATCGCCGAGGGGAGTGATCCCGCGACGGCGGCAGGGGCGAGGAGCCGTGGAGGCCGGTAAGGCAGGATTGTTTTGTGTGTCCAGGGGCTCCCTGCGGGGAGGGAGTGCTCTGTGTGGGAAGCGAGGAGAACGCCGATTCCTGACAGTACCCCCCTCTTCAGGAACGGCCTCAGGACGCTCAAGAACGGTTTCTCTGGAAACTTTTTCCTGAAGGACTTAAGAAGAGCCAGGCCACGAATGTCCTTTGAAGATACCCAGGATCTCTCTTCAGGGCCAAAGCCCTTCCACTGCACCAAGAATTGGAGCTGACCCCTGGATAGGCGAGAATCCAAAAGAGAGTGAACCTCATATTCCTC
Source organism: Ascaphus truei (assembly GCF_040206685.1). NCBI lineage: Eukaryota > Metazoa > Chordata > Amphibia > Anura > Ascaphidae > Ascaphus > Ascaphus truei. Next base: position 30,496,771 of record NC_134489.1, read on the forward strand.
GTTATTTTGTACAGTAATGGGATCCGGTTTACGAGTCTGATCCGGAAAGAAGTGACTGGAGATAAATGTTTTTAAGATGGACACATGGAAGACATTGGGAATCTTCATACTGGGTGGTAGTTGTAGCCGGAATGCCACGGGATTGATTTGTTCACAAATAGGGAAGGGTTCCAGGAACTTAGGTGCCAGTTTAGGAGATGGTACCTTGAGGTGGATATTCCTAGAGGATAGCCATACCAAATCCCCTGGTTTGTAACTGGGCGCCGAACGACGACGACGATCGGCCTGTAGTTTCGATCTGCGGGAGGAGTTGAGAAGGGTAGACTGAATCCTGGACCATGCGGTTTGGAGGGAAGAAATGCGTTCATCTACGGCTGGTACTCCAGAAGGAATGTTGGGGATGGGAAGACAGGGAGGGTGGAACCCATAATTTATAAAGAAGGGCGACTCCCGGGTGGACTCGTTTTTTGCAGAATTGTCGGCATACTCTGCCCAAGAGAGGAGTTGAGCCAAATCATCCTGGAAATCGGATATAAAACATCTCAGGTACTTCTCCAGGGATTGATTGATTCTCTCCGTCTGTCCATTGGACTGAGGATGATAGGCGGAAGAGAAGGAAGAAGAGATGCCCAATCTCTTCGTGAAAGCTCTCCAAAATTTGGATACGAACTGAGAACCTCTGTCAGAAACAATGGATGAAGGTATCCCATGAATCCGGAAAATCTGCTCCGTAAAGATATCAGCAAGGGCGGGGGAGGTGAGTAATCCTTTAAGTGGAATGAAATGGGACATCTTCGAGAACCTGTCCACGACCACCAAGATAGTGTTAATTCCTCTGGACCTGGGCAACTCCACGATGAAGTCCATAGAAATTTGGGACCAGGGGCGGTCGGGAACTGGAAGTGGTAACAGAAAACCCTGAGGCTTTTGACGGAGAGTCTTGCATTGAGCGCACGTGGGGCATGCGCGGGTAAACTCCAGAATATCTTGAGACATCCTTGGCCACCAGAAATTCCGACGAATGAGATCAGTAGTCTTCTTAAAACCTGGATGACCTGCAGATTTAGAGGAGTGACCCCAAGACAGGACTTCTGGAACAAATTTGTATGGTACAAAGAGTTTGTTGTCGGGAACGACCAAGTCCTTTAATGCGTCTCTGGGAGTGCAAAATCTTGTCAAGATTCTTGAAAGTAGACGTGGCGAGAATCCTCTCATGTCCAAAGATTCTTCTGGCCTCTCTTCAGAAGAATGTATTCGGGAGAGTACGTCTGCCTTTACGTTCTTGGTCCCGGGGATATAGGACAGGTGAAAATCGAATCGAGAAAAAAAAAGAGCCCAACGAGCCTGTCGTGGACTAAGGCGTCGAGCGTTCTCTATGTAAAGAAGGTTCTTGTGGTCCGTGAGAATAGTAAACGGCTCTTTCGACCACTCCAGCAGGTGTCTCCACTCTTGAAGAGCCATCTTCACGGCCAGAAGTTCCCTGTTACCCACGTCATAGTTCCTCTCGGCAGACGAGAATTTCTTGGAAAAATATGCAAAGGGATGTAACTTATCTTGGGGCGTGGGTCTCTGGGAAAGAACGGCACCAGCGCCGCAATCAGAAGCATCGACCTCCAGGACGAAGGGAAGTTCTATGTTGGGATGACGGAGAATAGGTATGGATATAAAGGCTTCCTTGAGTGTCTCGAAGGCGGAGATGGCCTCGGATGACCAAGCAGAAGGATCAGCTCCTTTTTTGGTGAGCGCAGTGAGGGGTGCCACAATGGTGGAAAAACTCTGTATAAATTTACGATAGTAATTAGCGAACCCTAAAAAACGTTGTATGGCCTTGAGAGAGTTGGGTCTTGGCCATTCAGTGACTGCTTGAAGTTTACCGGAGTCCATCATAAACCGCTCATCGGAAATGATATACCCCAGGAACGGAGTAGAGGTCTGATGAAAGGTGCACTTCTCCAGTTTGGCATACAAATGGTGTTCACGGAGACGGGAAAGGACGTAGGAGGTGTGGTGTATATGGTCCTGGAGATCTTTGGAAAAAATCAAGATATCATCCAAGTATACAATAACAAAAATATTGAGTACCTTACGAAAGACGTCGTTGATGAAATCCTGGAAGACAGCGGGAGCATTACATAAGCCGAAAGGCATTACAAGATATTCGTAGTGTCCACTACGTGTGTTGAAGGCCATCTTCCATTCATCCCCCTTCCTGATGCGCACCAGGTTATAGGCACCACGTAGATCCAACTTGGAAAAAATCTTGGCCACCTGTAATTTATCTAACAGTTCGGTAATAAGGTAAAGGGGGTAACGATTTTTAATAGTGATGTGGTTTAAACCCCTGTAGTCGATGCAAGGCCTCAACGACCCATCCTTTTTCTTGATGAAGAAAAACCCAGCCCCTGCTGGGGAATTGGAGTGACGAATAAAGCCTTTCTTGAGATTCTCCTGGCTATATTCATCCATAGCGTGAGATTCTGGTAACGACAAGGGGTAGGTCTTGAACTTGGGTAGGGAGTAACCTGGAACTAGATCGATCGGACAATCGTAAGTCCTGTGTGGCGGCAAGAGGTCTGACTGTACCTTATTGAAAATGTCCCGGAATTGATGGTAAACGGAAGGTAGAATAACTTCGGGAACAGAAGTATTGGCCAGCAGTTGATGAGTCTCGTCTGACATCGGCCTCCAGGAAATGGGAGCAGAGGAAGTCCAGTCAATGAGAGGATTGTTAAGCTGTAGCCAAGGAAGACCAAGGGTGATGGGTATCCCAGGAGCGTGAATGGCATCGAGAATTAAGATCTCCTTGTGCAGATGTGAGGATAGAAGCAAGGGAGCCGTCTCTAAGGAGATGTGGGCCGGGGTAAGAGGACGTCCATCGATACCGATGAGTGCGATGGGAACCTTCTTTCTCATGAGTGGTATGCGGTTTAACCTGGCGAATTCAAGATCCACGAAGTTTCCTCCAGCTCCTGAGTCAATGAAAGCGGCGGTAGAAGTCTTGAACTTATCGCCTGAAAGGGAGACTGGAAATGTAAGTTTCTTAGGGAGTTCACCTTTAGAAAGGGGACGTGGAGACATTACACCCAGAGAAAGCCCCTCTGTACTCACTGGGTGTTCCCGTTTCCTGGACGCAGTGGACAATCCCGAACCAGATGTTCCATGGATCCGCAGTAGAAACACAATCCCCCGGCGTGGCGGAACTGCCGTATCGGTGTGCGGAAGTGTTTGCTTTAATACACAGGGTTCTGGGAATCACTGTCCCACAGGACCCGATATATACAGTCTTGGGAAAACCAATGGCCAATTGTAACAAAAAAGAAATTAAAGTTATCTCCCAAATTCTAAATGCTACTAGATGCACCATCGCCAAAAACTGGAAATAACCAAATCCCCCATCCCTTATCAATAACAAAATCTGGCATATAGTCTACATGGAAAAACTCACTGCCTACCTAATTGGTTCCACTACACAATTCTCCGAAACATGGGCCACTTGGTTTAGACATGCAGGTCTATCCCTTTATTTAGACTAGGTTATTCTGAACAGAATGATTTATGACTTATGATTTATGATTTATGTTGTAACTCGCCTGGTAGTTAATATGTTACGTGGTTTCAAATGCTGTCCCCTTCCCCCCCTTTCCCATACTCTCCTCCACTCCTAATGTGTAATCAGACAATTTGCAATTCTGTACCGTTGTATTGTTCCCCCCCCTTTTTTTTTCTTTTCTTTTTGTACCCCTCTTACTTTTGGAAAAATGATGAATAAAAACTTAAGTAATAAAAAAAAAAAACACCATGAAGTAGATATTTTAAGTTTCCAAACATTTAAATCGAATAATGTGAGCGGATTTGATCTTTATAGAGATATGTGGTACACAGCCACAATTAGGAGTCAAACCTCCAAAAGCCCAATCTAAATGTAATTTGAATTAGATAAGAGAAAATTGTTATATAATACAACAATAGGAGAAACAGATACCCAGGAACTTAAAAAAAAACAATGTTGTATCTTCCAAGTAATCTCCTTGAATTGGTAACATTTCTACACCTTTCTTACTGATATCATAAGCTGCTCAAATTAACCCCCTCTTTCACCATTTGAACCAAGAAAGACAATAAATAGGTGATACTTTAGTGCCCAAACAAAGACATACTCCTGGTAACTTTATATGTGAACCAGCACTGAGACAATCCAGATGTTCCCAAAAAAATCAAAGTACTAACTGTAAGGTAAGTTGTAACCTTGTCTTTTTTAATATCAATATACTGTATACTGTCTATCATGGATAAAAGGAGGCTTTGTTGACTTACATGTAGGTCAGTAATTCATGTATAACTTGTGGTGGACTAGTGACTTTCCCCTTAGCAGCAGCATAACCACATGCCCTCAGGAATATTATATTTTATCACCCTGGCTCCACTGAGTACACTGATATCAGTTATAAATAGCTTTAAATACCATTTTGGCAAATAGAGGCCACAAATTAGTAAGACCATATAAGGCTCTTCACATCTGAATGTTTTATGAACGTACCATCATTGGCAAAGAAAAACTAGTCCCTAGTGTAACGGGTATCCCACCCCCCCCCAATCTCAGACATAGTGTGGGGGTGCAAGGACATACGGTGTTACCAGGTGTGGTGCTTATACCTGCAGGCTCACAGGAGGCCTGAGCCTCCGCTAGTGAGAGCCTGGGGTGAATCCTCTGGAACGTTCTCGGTTTCAGCGCCTCCACCTATGTAGGATTCTATGGGAATGTAGAATGACCCTAACATAGGAACCCACTCAGAAACCACATACACAGTATTATGGATAACAGGTTTACTGAATGAACAATGACAACACCTTACTTCAAAACACTATATCAATAACAGTGCATCAATACAACTGCGTACCATCCCCCCACACACATGTCCATCATCACATTCCCCGCAGTCTCTTGAGTGTCCCCAACAATAAAGACCAGTGTGAGTGTGAGGGATAGCGCTTCCCTGTGTTGGGGCCCGGTGGTGCACTTAATATATACTACAGTACCTCCCTGACCAGTCCTGGTCAGGAAAATCCTTGGAGCTCTGCAACACCGCACAGTGATCGCACGGCGTGCTGCACTGCTCTCTGCAGGAGTTGGTGCACACTCTGCATCCACAGGAAAGGAATCTCCAGCCGGAGTGCTTCTTTAACACAGTCTCTGAACACGCTGTCAGACAGCAACCCTCTTGCTGCTCTAACTATGGTGAAGGATTCCCTGTCCTAAGGCCAACCCAATACCATACAGCTTCCTCTGGTGTCATAGGGGACTAACTGGGCCCTGGGGTGTACCTCTACCCTAGTCCCTGCACGCAGAAGAACTCTCCCTGTAACTTCTGTCTGATCCCAGACTCTGGCAGCTCACCACGGGCAACTGGCACTGGTGATATAACACACACTTACTAACTACAAAGCAACCCCCCTTATTCCTATGAGGGGCCTCTCACTGACATATAACTAATGGGGCAGCTACGCGTTACAACCTACTAGATATGCACAGCAAACTTGCTGCATGCTAACACTATGCCTTCTTGTCAGGCCTCAAAGCACTGACCGCTGTGACCGGACAATAAGGCACCTCACGACACTTCGGGCAGCGTCCCTAATCTAGGGCCGTCCCTGGTCAATTACCCACTAACCTGGTGGGGAGTTGGGGCCTACCTGGGATGTGGGTACCTATCTGGGTGCAGGAGCTGCTCTCGCTCCCCGCACCCTTCCTTCCCTCACAGCTCCCCAGCTCCAACTGACAAAACCCTGTCTGCACACAACATTGTTGCAACTCGGCAGCATGAGAATCTGCCAGCTCTATTGGCTTCAATGCTGCCTGTGACCAGGTTGAAAGTGCAGCCCCCAGAGGCTGCTGGGAGTTGTAGTCCACTCAGGACCTCTTTAGCATTGGGGCAGCATGCCCTATGTGTAATGGCCGCCGCTACTCTCCATTGAGCCTGCGCCACTCTTTAATGGCTGCCGCATCGCCCTAACTGCTCATGCGTGACTTCTAGGGGTCCCTGCACTACGGAGCACCATCGGTGACCTGTCTCCCTCTGTGTAATAGCCGTCGCATCTACTGGGCTAAACTGCGCAGGCGCAAACGTCCGCATATGTGCGAACGCACACAAAATGGCGGTAACTGGCTGTAGATGCCGAGAGCTCCCGGCAATGCGCTCACCCCTTCCACTTCCTGACACAGTGCAGGGGTACTCGCTACTCCGCGCAGGTGAGGGGCGCCAGGGGGGACCCTGTTACACCAGCATACTTAGATGTGGGTAAAGTGTTTCCCCAAAAAAGTATTTCAAGCTAGGAAACTTTGTTGAAAACAGTGGTCTTAATATTTGTTCTCCTAGCTACATTCTGCTACAGGACAAACACACCTAAAGCATAAAAATACCCCCACTAAAGGGTATATTTTCTTAATCTACCCACCCAATGAAGTGCAAATATGGGCCATTATAATGTTCGCATCTTTGCAATTAATTTTTCAAACCGGGATTTCTGTGCAAGTGTTGTGGTGTATCCAGTGTTGGATATAAAAAAAATGCCACCCGTAGGCACTTACCTGGTGCCGCCATCATCCCCCAGCGCCTCCCATTGCCATGGCAACATGATGCCATGTGACGTCACATTGCCAGCCGCGCATGCTCAATCGGCACGCCGCCCCCAAATGTTGCCGCCTTAAGCCCGGGACAAATGGGAGATCTGCCACTGGGTGTGTCCTAACAGATTATACAGCATATCAAAGTTGAATTTGAAACTAGTCTTGGTCCCATGTGCAAAAAGTTGGTTACTACAGTAGACCTCACCAATCTTATTAGTATGCAACAAAAAAAAGGAATATTTTTTTTAAACTTTGTAGTGCAGTATGTAGTATGGCTATCCAAATTTAGTCTGAAGAAGCTATGTTACACACCATAACATTTATGTTTATTTTGTCTACCTTTTAGAAAAATATAACATTTTAATAGATTTTCATCTGCTTAGTTCTTTTTTTTACATACAAAATGGCGTAGGTACCAAAGTAGCATTAGACAAGTTTTGATGCACCACTTTTCTCATGTAATCACAGTAATACACCCAGACACCGTTTCTATGTTATGAAAGTAGTCAATTTCTTGATTGGGCCACTTTAAAATGTCATATAAAGGTGACTGTTGATTTGCCCCTTCCTATAACAGAGAAACATGTTGTGATATACTTCTATCAGGCCAAATTAGTAGCAGGGAACTACAGATTTCAGCAAAAACAAAACTACTTCTTTAGCCAATGTTCCGATGTTTCGGCAGATACAACTGCCTTTCTCAAATGTAGCTGGCATAATAACACCCCTCAGTGTCTCTTATTTATAGCGCAAACAAAGTCCACAGGTGTCCCTCATTCTTTATCAGCCCCTACTGTCCTCCGTGACCATCTGGTCTTGCCACCATCTTGTGGTTGGCTAAAGACGTCCTCATAATATCCTCCTAGCCTCTGCGCGCCTGGTTAGCACGTGACGTCATCACGGCATCCCTCCATCGTCTGCGCTGTTTGGGCCTCTCCAAATCCTATAATCCCGCGATTTTTTGGTGCGTGTGACGTCATCCTGTGGGTGGGTCTGTATTCATGGAACTCCTCGTCCAATCGCAAAGTTGTCCTCTCTATGCATGTATCCATTCACTCCACGGGTGTCATAGATGCGCAGTTGTTCTCCTTCTCAAATAGGTGGGAGTCTACAGCGGCTTCACTGACATCAAAAGTTGGAGGACAAAGATGTGATTTATAAGGTTGATTCTAACTCAAATATAGCACAGACAATCTCTTAATGTGATGAACAATATTAATAAAAAAAATTTACTTTTAAAAAGAAGGTTTATCATTTATGGCGAATATTTTTTGTGAATTTGAATCCGCCTCGGATCGGCCGGTTCCTTTGGTCGAAAGATTTCCGCAAATCAGTTTCAAAAAGGCCAATTTTTTTTTTATCATTGACAATCCAGTTTGCAGACTCCACAATCTTAAAAATCCTCTCACAGATTGCTGAATCTGCAGATTGGATTCTACAAATCCGTCAACGGATTGTATCCAATAGCGTTTTTCTATTAATCCGCACAAATTGAAACTGGCACAATCTGTCGACAAATTTTACATCATGGAACGGATTATAAAAGGAAACTTGGGAAATTCTGCAAAACTTATTTTTACAGTTTCGCCCATCTCTGTAATCCTTCTTCTGTACTAGGGGGAGGATGTTAGAAATGTTGGAGGAGATTTCAAACTAGGACGAAGGTGGGAAGGACAAGCAAAAAGTATTAGACTAGACAGAATAGATAGGAATGGTGAAATAGCAATGTGTCATGGATGTGGAGTGCGGGGGAAGTGTGAGTTTAGCAAGCAGGTAATAACCCATCTTAAATGCAGATATTACTCATAAACGTCAAAAGACAAAATACTTGGAGTAGAAAGGCAGGAGCAGATAAGATAACAATAGAACAGACTGTTAAAACCCTTAAATGCATGCTTGCTAATGCAAGAAGCCTGACAGATAAAATAGGGGCTTGAGTTAATAGCTAGAAGGGAGCAATATGATATCATAGGTTAAACCGGATTTAAAACCCATTGTAAGGGAAGATGTTAATGAAGGGATTCATGAAAAATGTGATGACCTTGTGGATAGAAATTACTGTAGCAGTCGAGGTAAAAGAACAAAGAAAACGTTTGTAGGGATATGTTATAAACCATAAAATATCAGTGAGATTGAGGAAGTGAAAATACTTTTGTAAATGGAGAAGGCAGCAAAACTAGATCATGTTTTCATAATGGGTGATTATAATTACCCACACAAAGACTGGAGCTATGAGTTTAGCATTACAACTAAAAGAAACCGGTTATTGGTGGTGCACAATTTCTTCACAAACTGGAAAAAGGATTAAGAGAATATATCTCAAAGAATGAGACAAGAACAAAAGACGCAATGAAAAAAGAATCAAAACTACCCATGAATATTCTAGAGATCAGAACGATGTTCAGAGGTCTGACATTATTTTCCCAAACAATGAAGACCTCAGCAGTAAAGTTTCACTCAGACAAAATGAATGCAGTGTGCAAAGTTGTGGGGAAGATCAGTGTCACAGGAGACCAGGTTATTTACATCTTTTTACCGGGATCATTCATTGAGCAAAACAAGGTATTGAAATAAATTGTAATTTATTTGGTAGAAATTCACTTACACACAATGATACACAAAATACAGACAAAAATACACACTTAATTTGGGACTGGGGTTGAAAACTAGACTTTCCGGGGGGCAGGGAACTTTTGGGGTGAGTTTTACCCTGTCAGGGACTTACAGTAGCCCGTCATCTCCTGGAACCCAAATCAGCATAAAGTTTCACATGCTACCGCTACGTTCTCTTCTGAGAACTTGGTCTCTCCTGACCATGAGTTACTCCAAATCTCTTGGAACACAACTTGGCATAAAATCCCAGCCGCGTCCGCTACGATCGTTTCTGAGAATTTGGCCTCAAAAGTCGGGATTTAGACTCTAGCAGGCAGGCTTTTCTGGCTTGAAGGAGAAGATATCCGGCGCCACAGCCAGTGACTGAGTCGGAGGCACTTTCGGTTTTGAGTGAAAAATCTTTATTCAGCGCACAATAGAACACAGGCTACACCACAGTCTCCCCTCAACGCGTTTCACGCTCAAAGCAGCGCTTCGTCTTGGAGTGGGGAGCTGTGGCCTGAGCCTGCACATTTGTAATAAAAAAAGCCAGCGAAAAAAACGGTTTAAAATATGTTAACCTATGAATTACCAGTGTCCTAACTTATTGTAATAGTGAACCACAATCTTAATACCATAATTACTTGCTTTAAACTAAATGCACATAAGCCCTAATTATACTTTTAAATAGCAATATGGAATAGTGCACTACACTGGTAAATTATCATAGGAGAAATAAAATAAAACACTGTATGCAACATATCTGGTGATAAAGAAACAATGAGGACTATAAACAAGTTTAACCCCTTAATAAAGACAAGGTCTAAGAATTAGACCAAATCAGTTTAACTCTATGGTTAGTAATAACATTTTATAGAGTAATACAATTGCTAAATGGGTATAAAAGTCCTAAATGTCAAGAAAAGGAAAGGAAAGAAAAGAAAAAGAAAGAGAAACGAAAAGAAGGGAAAAGAGAAGGGAGGGAAGAACTGTGGTCTGCAAATGGAGGGCCGCAGCTGAGCTGATAGCCATACTGGAGGAGCATGATGATGCTGTGAGGATTCGCTATCCTTGTGGCTAGAGCCCATATTCTCATCTTACTGCGTCAGCCACGACAGGCACTCAGGATGTGCAAAATTGCGACAGGTCCAGTTGCATGCACACGCGCGGTCGGCGCTCGATCGGTCTGCCCTCTGTGGACTCTACCTTCGGTCTCCGCCCCTGCACTGATGTGCATCGCATCTGTTTGGCCAGCCTACCCTCCAGGGATGTTCCCTGGCAACGACCCCGCTCCAGTGATGGGCATGCGTGGTGTGCAAGTGACACACGGTCTAGTGGCCACCCTCTGACTCCAATGACACGCGCAGGACAGCTCTTCTCTGGACCCGCCTCCAGACTCGTTCTCGCTCGGCGGATGGGCATGCGTAGTGCGCGAGATGTGTGAGATTGGGTCGCCATCCCCTTACATCGGTGACGCATGCGGGATCTTGCTCCGCCCCCGAGTCTAATCTGGCTGCACAATAGGGCGCACCTGCGCGACCCAGCAATCTATCAGTTTTCCTCTGCTTGCTCCGTCCTGGCTCACCCTTGGAGGGAGGCTCCTTATAACCTGCTTTGCTCATTCACTCATTGCTGAGCATAACCATGTGAGACGCCGTGCCTTGCTGCATTCTGCCTTGTCCCTTGCTTTTCCTTCCTACCTGCTGCTGCCTGACCCTGCTACGTTTACTGGATTTCCGCTCTTTTCCTCTCCTGAACTGGCTTACGTACAACCATTCTACCATCTCCAATCCTGACCTTGGCAAAGTACCCCAAAGATCCGCTACTCTCCAATCCTGACCTTGGCAAAGTACTCCAACTACCCGCTACTCTCCAATCCTGATCCGGCAAGTATAATGACTATTCTACCTTCTATACTCCTGATTTGGCTTGCAAGACCATTCTACACTCTAGGCGCACCCTCGCAGTTGTGGGTTGGCGTTTTATACAATTCCCTACCTCAGCCTTGCGGTCGCGTCTGGTTTGTGGTGAGCTACGCATTACAGATGCCCTTGCCAGTGCTAACCCAGCAGGAGCTGTTGCCTTTGCGGAGAGCAGAATAATGGAGCCAGGGGGACCAGTCCAGGTCGCCCTGGTGGCTCAAGGCGTACTTGTTGTCTCAGGAACCCCAGTTCGTCGTTCACCTGAGGATATGGCGGCTATGGTAGCCATCCTGGGGCCAGGAGCTACTGTTGCAGACAAAATACAGTTGTTGCATTCCCTGGAGCATTGCCCGGCAGCTTCTGTGCCTAGCACCCCTCGGGACTATACTCAGTACCGTCCCCCCAAGATAACTCAACAGAGTTTTGGGAAATTTATTGATGGGGTCACGGATATCGATGGGTACCTCCAGAGCTTTGAGAAGCAGTGCCGGCGGTACTCTCTCCCACCAGTTGAGTGGGTCAAGTTCCTGCCCCCCCAGCTGACCAGCCAGGCACAGGAGGCATACAAGGCAATCAACTCGGATGCCAGTGAGGATTATGAGTACGTGAAGACGGTCCTGCTACGGCGGTACCGCATTACTCTCGGGACCGATCGGGAGCGGTTCCGGTCAGAGGACAAGACTTGCAAGGACACTCATGTTGACTATATGGCCCGGATCATTCACCAGGATACTCGGTGGGTAGAGGGGTACAATGCCCGTACCTACCCGGAGCTGCTCAACCTGATGTTCCATGAGCAGTTCTACCACAGATGCTTGCCAGATGCTCGGGAGTGGGTCCTTGACCGCAAGCCAGCCAACTGCGAGGAAGCAGCCACCATGACAGATGAGTTTGTGACCACCCAACCCAGCATAGGACGTGGGTGGCACCACGGACTGCGGCTCCTGCCAATCAGGCAGGTAAGCCAGCATAGAATGCAAAACGATGTTGACCGAGGTCACATAAGTCCCTTTTTAGCACGCACTCATGGTGCAATAATAATGAATAGTAGGGAGGATATAGTAATCCTTAAAGGTGCCTAACTGATGCCAATCACCCACAAAAGGCAGGGCTATATGGCGACAGGACGTCTAACCTGTTAAAATGAAAATAATAAATGTTTATTAGGATATCAATACGCCGAAACAAGTGAAAAGTATGTAAAAGTGAATTAAAACTTAGAATAAAATATTCCCCAAGCTGGGAGGTGCTAGTGCGGTTAATGATAGAGCTGGCTAGTAATGACAGGGTTAAATGCACAGCGAACCAAACGCTCTTGTCATACTCTAATGTAGCCCTCTATAAATCACTAAAACATAGCTGGATGGTAAATGGTGTTATACAATAAAGTTGCAAAATGTATCACGCCATAATTGGCTCAGTAATGATAGGGCAAATAGGCAATAGTAAGCACTGTATGTATAACATCAATATAAATCACACCATCAACCACAGACAGCAGCTCAGTGTAATATGTAACACACTAAAGTAGCAGGCTGAGTACACAATAATACAACTATGTTGCAAATAGTATTAAGGGATCACAGAACGTGAGCACCAGAGACAGGCTATGAGTAGCCGTGAATAATACAAACGTATCTACTGCCTTTGCTGCTTTGAGGATGTGGACACTACAACCGCTGACTAACACCAAACCTCATGCGGACGCCACCGACGTGACATAACAACACCCAATGATCGTTTCGTGTCGTGAGACACTTCTTAAGGGGGGAGGAGCTATACACTCAAGTGTCTATGCGCCTAATATACTCTCTAGTGAGAGGGAGGAGCAAACAGTAAGGGCTGATCTCTGGTGTTGCCTGTCTGTAATTAACATACACGGCTTGTTGCTCTGTGCTGTATCCACCCACAAATGGGGAGGAGGGGGGTTATTCCCACACATATGAGGGGGTTATTAAGAGAGACAGTGTATCATGTAATTAGGTAGATATAGCAATACAGTGTGAGTGAATGCATAAATAGCCAAACAAATTAGTTATTTTAAAGTTACACACAAACTGGCATATTGAGCATGATAATAGTCTTGATACAGATGAAACATCAAGATATACATGACACGAATAGTAGCATGTCCAGATGGACATGATGTAAGGGATAAATGTATACGGTAATATAGCCACTATAGTAGAGCGTGCCAGGGTTGTGGAAATGCGATATAGTGTACAGTCCACCCCCTAGGGGCCAAAACGGGTTTCTGATGGTAAAGAGGTATATATATATATATATATATACACCTGAATCCCACTACTCAAAATAATAGGAAGTAATAATCTAGCAAACAAAGATGTTATCAGAAACAGCACATTGTGGATGATAATACAGTGGCGGCTGCCTTTATCCTAATGCGGCCGGATCCGCGGCGCTCTGATAATCGCGGGCTGATTCGTTTTTTTTTGGTCCGGGGTGAATTGCGTTATTTTAGCGTTCGTAATATTAGCATTTTATTATCGCCGTCTGCAATACTGCAATACCATCTAAAAACTCAGGGGGGCGTTGTCTTCGAAGTCTAATACTTTAGCAGTTCAACCTACGTCAGTACACAGTCTGCGTGTGCGTGCGCAGTAATTGTAAATTTGCATATTTATACATGCATTTGCAGTGCTGTACAGTATGTCTCATTTGAAAATTGTTGAAACGCATAGGCGTGTGCTGTAACAGTATCACATTTCGGCATATACAGCGCTCTCCCCTCGCTCGCCCCGCAAACACAGGATAATTTATTGCACTGCAGTAGTTCAACTTCTTATCTTATCTACAATACAGTACACCTCTCCCACACCATTCCTTTGAATGTGTATCTTTTTGGTTTCAATCAGATTCCTGCTTGATAGCAGATGATTACTGTGCATTCTTCTGTAAATTCACCACTGCTTGCTTGCAAAGTTCAAGTTAGTGACCAAAAAAAAAAACATTCTCCTCATATTTTATTTTTATTTTCTCCACAAGCCTGCCTAGACCAACTTGATATTACGATATTCAATCTGTGCTTTATCTTTTGACTGCGACCCTGTGCGTTTGACCGCACATGGTTGATTTGTGTGCTTTTTATGTACAGTACTGTATTTGGGGGTGTAGGGATCAAATTATTATTATGACCTGCCTTTTGAAAATATGCCATTTCTTTGAACTGCAGTTCAGCTAATCCTTCATGCTGCTGTACCCTGTACCACCCTCCCCCACGCACACACACAAGGTTCACTCAAGGATTGATTTGAACCTCTTATCGACAGACACCTCTACAGAGTCATTCAGTTTCTGAAGTTTGCCATTGTGTTTTTAATCCGTCCCTAGCTGAGCGTCATCTCACTGTGCCTGCGTGTAATCCTCTTTGGGATGGGAGGAGTTGATGATTACTGCGCATTACTCAACCCCCCCCCCCAACCCTTTGAGGCTTTGTTTACGGTTACGCTTTGAAAACCCCTTCTCGAATTTGATATGTCAATCTGATTTGCACAGCACTGTGAGAATTGAGAGTTAAAAAAACCATTAACTGACTAAATTACCACTTTTTGTCATTCTTTCTTTTTCTTTTGTGTAGGTGTGGGGGGGGGGGGTTGTTGCAAATGCGAATGCGAAGTTCAAGAGTGAGTGACCAATAAAAAAAAAATTATTTGGTGTAGATGTGGGGGGGGGGGGGGGGTTGTTGTCAATGATTATGATTATCATGAATGTAAATAAATATTTATTTTATTTTATCAGGAACAAAAAAAATCAATATAAAAATAATCATGAATAATACAAAATGCAGTCTTTATTAAGTTCTTCTGTCAGATGGAAATTGAGGGCCGGTGGATAATCATGAATAATGCACATTGATAATAATATTAAGTAATAATAATAATAATATATAATAATAATATAGATATAGTAATACAATTTTTTCTGTCTTTAGCTTCTTCCTCATTCTGTGAACAGTACAGTTGTTCATTGAGAGAGGAGAGGTTTTGTGTACATCATGACTGCAGTTTATATACTGTACACTTAACTGTACAAACAGTTCAAACGTTACACGATACCCCTCCTCTCCCCCAGGCCATCCTTTTTTTCGGAAAAGACAAGAAAACAAAAAATTAGTGCAGTTATGTGCATACTGTATTATGGCATTGTATGCTTGTAGTACTGTCAAACTACTCTATACTGGAACTACTGTATACTGTGACTACTGTAACATACTTTGTAACCAGATGGCTGGTGCTGCTTTCTCTGGAAATATAAAAATTGAGCAGTTACAGTTAAGTGCATACTGTATTATGGCATTGTGTACTGTATACTTGTAGCTACTCCATATTGGACTACAGTATTCAGTTAGTACTGTTAAACTAGTCTATACTGGAACTATTGTATACTCTGACTACTGTTAAATACTTTGCAACCAAATACTTTGCAACCAGATACTTTGATAGCTGGTGCTGCTCTCTCAGGAAAGAAAAAAATTGAGCAGTCAGGTGCATATTATGGCATTGTGTACTGTATAGCTACGCCATATTGGACTACAGTATGCAGTTAGTACTGTCAAACTAGTCTATACTGGAATAACTGTATACTCTGACTACTATGAAAGACAAAATCTGTGCCATACTTACCTGTATCATACTGTACTTACAATACTACAGTACAGTACTACAGTATACTGTACCATACTACCTTCCTGATGCTTGCCCATTACGCGCGATCACAATGGGCAACACAGTCGCAATATGGTCAATATACTTATTGCATCGTTCCACGGTGAGTACATCGTTCCAAAAACTCATTATGCCTTGCGCCAGCTCATCCTTTTTGGAGGGTTTCACGACATTTCGGATATAGTCCTTCAGCTGATGCCAGACAATTTCGATCGGATTGAAGTCTTGCGATCTGTCATTGGAGGGGGAAAAAAAGGACAATTAGTTTAAGAGATACAGTACACAGTAAAAACAGTAGGAAAAAATGAGACACGGTTACCGCACTTACTCCGCTGGCGTCTTCACCCAGTTGATACCGCGCTCAAGGATATGCGCTGTTGACGCGGTGTGCTTCGGATCGTTGTCCTGGTAGAAACGGTGACCATCCGGGAACTCACGTGTGATGTATTCCACAATCTCAGGCACAATTTTCTCTTGGAAGAAAGCTTTATTCATGATTCCTATAACAAGATAAGAAAAGTGCTCAAAAAACTGCACACTAGTACAGTGCGTATGGCAAAAGCGTGTGACATACATTTTACTGTACCTTCAAAGATGACGATGCATTCTGGTCCACGCCTAGAGATGGCACCCCACACATGCATCTTTACTGGATGTTTTGGACGCGGCTTCATAGATATGCAACATTTTTTGTCGAATGCAAAGGTGGCAAATCTCTCCAGCGAAACAGTAGACTCGTCAGTAAAGATGCAATCCTGGAATGTTTCTTCACTGTCGATCTAACTCCAACCCCCTGGATATCACCTGTGGTGTCCCGCACGGCTCTGTTCTGGGGCCCCTACTCTTCTCAGTGTTCGTTAATGATCTTCCCACAGCTTGTAAGGAAGCCTCAATACACATGTATGCAGATGACACAATCCTATATGCACACAGCCATAGCCTCTCTGACCTTCAACACATACTTCAGTTTGACTTTTTGAGACTCGAAAACTGGATTTCCCAAAACAAACTGTTTTTAAACACTGACAAGACTGTAACAATGGTATTTGGGACCAAGACTAAATTTGTAAAGCTTCCAGTGACTGAGCTCCTGATTAGAACTAACGCTAACACCACCCTAACACCTGTCATTAGTTTTAAATACCTGGGCTTATGGTTTGACTCCCACTTAACATTCGGGATGCACATTGATACCCTGACAACCAAGACCTATGCCAAACTAGGGGTACTTTACAGGAACAAATCCTCCCTAAGTCTCCTGGTCAGAAAGCGTATTGCACAGCAGATGCTAATGCCAATTATTGACTATGGAGACATAGTATATGGCTCGGCTCCTCAAACCCACCTTAGCAAACTTGACACCCTCTACAATTCAATTTGTCGTTTTGTTCTCCAATGCAACTACAACACACATCACTGCGAAATGCTCAACGAACTAGATTGGTCATCACTAGAGTCTAGGCTCAAAGTTCACCTTTCCTGTCTCACCCTCAAATACTTTCTGGGCAAGCTACCCAGCTACCTGAACAAGCTCCTCACCCCTATCACATGCAGCACCTATCACCTGAGATCAGACTCCAAAAGACTATTCATGGTCCCAAGGCTCAACAAAGTATCCGGCCGCTCCTCCTTCTAATTCCGTGCACCCCAAAACTGGAACAACCTACCAGAGACTCTCATATCCACCACCAGCTTAAGTTCTTTCAAATCTAAGGCTGTCTCACACTTTAACCTGGTCTGTAACTGTTTCATACGCTCATAATATATATTTTCTTTAACTGTGCACGCAATGTCTTGTATATAATGTATACCTTGTTCATTTATCTAACTGTACTTGTAACCATGTATTATTTGTTTTACTCTGTGCCCAGGACATACTTGAAAACGAGAGGTAACTCTCAATGTATTACTTCCTGGTAAAATATTTTATAAATAAATAAATAAATAAATAACTCTTGATTTTGTTAACGTCCCTTATCATAGGGTATGCTCTGTAATGACAAGGAATAAATAATTTTATAGGTACAATATAGTTTCTTAAACAACACTTTTACCTCCTGTGCTGTCCAGTACTAACCTCACACGTCCATATTTCCATCCAATGCTGCGTCTCATCTTCTTTATGCTGGTCTCGGATACAGTGAGATTGTGATTTTGCTGCAGAGTGTATTTGACCCTTAACGCACTCTTCTCATCATTCTCTTCACTTATTTTGTTGACCAGAAGAATTGTCTCCCTACAATGTACAGTACAGGAAAGCAACAATCCGGTAAGTTACAGTGCAGTAGGCCACAAGCACAGCACATCATTTGCAGTAAAAATAGTATAATGTACGATGAGATAGATCTATACAATGGTTATATAAAAATACCGAAATAACTATAAAATTGGAGAGATCTACACAATATTTTGTTCTATTAATATGCAGCAATATAAACAATATATATATATACTGTTGTTATATAAATATACCGAAATAACTATGAAATTGGAAAGATCTACACAATATATTGTTCTATTAATATGCAGCAATATATTATATATTATTGTATTATTTATTTATAATAATATACTTACGCGTTAGTTACCGTTGGTGTCCTCGTGCATTGTCTGGTTTTTCCGTGTGCATGATAGCACACGGTGGTTGATGGCACAACGAGGCCAGAAGCAGCTAACCAGCGCTGGATATCTGCAATTCGGTGTCCGCTCGTGTACATCTCCTTAATTCTCATGCTGAGATCCTTTGAAATCTTTTTAACAGGCATTGCTGCGGGTAGAAAGAAACACAAACACAAGAATTCATATTCGATGTTTAGTCGATGTGTATTCAATGTGCAGTGAATCCACAAAATGGATGATGTATTTATACGTTAATGACTCACATTAGAGTACGCCCACTTTTAACACCTGTACCTCGTCGCCATGCATAAAAGTTTACACACTTTGCATAGTCCACTACTCGATGATCTTTATCTGAACTTGCCCTTGTCCAGATACTGCATTGTGCATCTGCTTCCATGGATCAACCCCGATTCTACGGACGCAGGAAACCACTCGCCTCTGCCGTGCCTGTCATGCATTAAAAGCGAAAGGCGGTAGCAGCGGCGGCAGCCGTTTCCAAGCCAAGGCCAAAGCGACAGGCAAAGGCTAATAAAGAAAACCTGCTGACCCCGAAGGCTAAGGGTTTTAAAACACGTAAGCCTAATTATGTAAAGAATAAATACAGTGATGTACACACAACGCAAAACAAATGGCAGCCAACCCATCGAACCCGCAGGCCACTTCCTCGTTTATGCTTCGACGACCCTGCCGCCGCTCTCCCTGAAATCTACAGCCCATCTTCTCCACTACTCATCCACAACGCTGCCATCGCTCTCCTTGAAACCCACAGGCTATCTTCGCCACTGCTCTTCGGCGCCGCTGCCGCTGGTAACCCTGAAATCCACGGGTCACTTTCTCCATTTGCTTAGACGACTCTGTCAATTCTCGCCCGGAAATCCACAGGTCGCTTTCTCCATCCTTCTTCGGCGACGCTGCCGCTTCTCTCCATGGAACCCCCATCTCATCCTCCGTAGCACCCATCCACCCAGATGTCCACAGCACGCCATGCACAAGAACAGCTCCTTAGACCGCATGCTGAATGGGTTAAATGTGGATATCCCCGGGAACTCTACTATGTTGGTAAAGATAGATCTGCTTCTGGAGACCATGCTAAATATGGATCAACGGATGCAGAAGATGGATCAACGGATGGAGAAGATGGATCAACGGATGGAGAAGATGGATCGACGGATGGAGAAGATGGAGATGGACATAGCGGGGATTCATCATTTGCTCTGTGTTCATGCCCCTGTATCCCCGACGCCGGAGCAGGAGGGCGGCATGGATGTGATGAATGGGACCTTCGACCACCTTCCAACACCAAGCGCACCCCCACAACCAGAAGATTTTGTGTACATGTATGCCGTTGAGGAGGAGGATAACGTGACAACCCTGTGAAGACCACGCCAGGAGACAACACGGTGACCAGACAGGAGGAAAGCTTCCTCCCAGACAACCTACCCTCGCCTGCCGCCACAAGCACACCTGCTCAGAGAAAAACACCTGCTCCCAGAACCCAACCTACATACGCTTGCATCGATACGGTGCCGACATCATCCTGCGCGAGCTGCCCAATCCACTCAGGGAGAAGTATAGGGTGATGAGTGCTGGTTTACCCCACATGTATGCCATGTTAATTTTCAAGCACCACATGTCATACTTATTGTACTGCGAGTGGGCCTACAAAGTGAACTATGAAGGAAATCGTGTAAAAAGGGCGCTTCCTGAAAATTTAAGAGAGACTATTGTGGAGGAATTGCGGCGCTATTTTTCAATGACAGATCTTGTAATGAAAAGCGTTCGAGACTCCATTAATGGCATTTTGCGCCATACAAGGCATCGGCCCTGGAAGGACAATCTGGTGGGGATCGAATTTGCGTGACTGTTCCACTGTTGTTTATTTTTTGTAAATGTTTTTGTAAATGTTTAGACTGTTTTGACTGTTGCGTGTTTTAACTTGTATGAATAAAGAAATGTTTTTACTTACTGTACACACAGGACCTGCACAATTCCAGTCCCCAAGGGCCGCAAACAGGCCAGGTTTTCAAGATTATCCTGAAAACCGGGCCTGTTTGCGGCCCTCGAGGACTGGAGTTGTGCAGGCCTGACTGACTGTTCTGTACACCATCCTACTGTAAATGTTTTGACTTTCTGTACATAAATGTTTCCACTAGCAGTAAACCATACACCTGTTGATGTTTTGAATTGCTGTACACTTAAAATGTTTTTACATTGTACAGTATTTGTAAATAAATGTTTTTGTACTTACTCCACCAATAAAAGAAAATGTTGATTTGTTTTAAATTGTTCCATTGTCTCCTTTTATACTGTAACAAAATACAGTGTTTCTAGAATGTACAGTACTGTCCAGGCATACTGTACTGTATACTGTAGGCATGCTCAGTACTGTACATGACAAGAGTATTAAAACAATACATGCTGTACGGGTTTATTATACAGTATATACTGTATAAAAAAAGTATTGTATACGGTCTGAAAACATCAGCATACTGTTTCAGGTATTCTATCCTAATCAATAACAACGGCCACTAAACTGTAGACTCCGGTATGTGTTTTTTTAAATCCGATTCAGCAATGTGCAGGCATTGTTACACAAAGCGATATTATCCATCTAAATCCCTCCATTTGCCGTTTTCCGCATGAGATGAGAAAGTTTTCTTTTCTGATTAAAAACAAAAGTAAAAGTTTTACTGTAATGGTCAGTCCCCTATTCACATGCGCTTGCACCTACCGTCGATGTGATGACACGCATATGTGTTTGAAGAAGTTTCCAATGCATGCGCATGCGCCTAGCTTTTCACCAATTGTGCAGTATCTACTGTAGAAGCCGCTCAGCCAATGATATTGCTTACAGGAGAATCGCTTGACTTTTGAATCGCACTGATATTGATATTTTCAAAATAAAAAAAACAGAATAAAATACGACAACATTACTCACCATAGACTTTCCCAATCAGCTGGCGCCGAGCCACTGCCAGTCCCGTATTGTTGATCATACCTGTCGTTGTCAGGTGACAGGTGACATGAAGTCAGCTGATGAGGCAGCTGATGAGGCTGGAAATCGCTTAGGTACATGCAAGCTTGCTCGAAACTGTACGCGAAATCCGACTCAGTCTGCAGGTATCCGGGCGGGGACAAACAGCAAGGGTTGTCACTGACGGTCGGACCGTTATTGGAAGCTGGTGCTGGTGCTGGCGCATTGCTTGCCAGCGACTGTTGTTTCTTACTTGGTTTTAACACGAACTTTTGCCTTTTGCCGTCTGCATGTTCATAGATACGGGAAAAACCCGGTGATACACACCAATACCCTCCAATAAAATGGGGATCAATACGAAAAAAACTTGGATCGCTACATAACTTTTTCCTTATTGCACGCTTCCACACATGAGGATCTGGCGAAAATTAGTAAAAGTCATAATTTTCGATAAAATACTGATAAATTTGAACAACTGTTGCCATCTTATCATCTGTTGCATTAATCGCGGCCCATATTAAATAAGCGTACGTTCTGTCGGGTTTTTGGAACACGGGCTGCACTTGTGCACTCATGACGGGACTCTGGATAATAACCAGACTAGAAACTGGTTGGTGCTTGTCTTTCTTTAATACGAAAAGCCTAATTTGATACATTGTTGTAACCTCTTCCTTCAGTCCCAAGGCCAATTTACAATAGACCACTGTGGTATCTTTTTAAATGAAACACCTGCAAGTCGACACATTACTGAAGCGCATGCGCATTACAATTCATAAATATCTGCCATCTGGCGGATACGAGAAGAATTGCAACTAATTAAATCCGAACCATTATCAATAAACTAATTAACCGCACATCAACCGCGACTGTGAATGCAACATGAATGCGGTATGAATGCGGTCAGAATGCAGCATGAACACGGTGGCAAAGGTGGCATTCGAAAAAAAATCCCGGAAAAATGCGGTGATGTTGGAGAATAAAAGGGGGCGCGGCTGTACAAAGCTCTGTAGACCAGACCTTTGGGATCTCCCCCATGTTTGAGAGAGAAATGTCTCGACACCGAATGTGTCACTATTACTTTGTATGTTGTATGTTGTGTCCTTTTTGGGAGGCAGGCAATTCCCTGACCTTTTTAATGATTATTGGTTGTGTCTACC
The DNA here is from genome assembly GCF_040206685.1 of Ascaphus truei. Taxonomy (NCBI): domain Eukaryota; kingdom Metazoa; phylum Chordata; class Amphibia; order Anura; family Ascaphidae; genus Ascaphus; species Ascaphus truei. The sequence continues at coordinate 30,519,348 of NC_134489.1, forward strand.
ACTTCCATGGGTTCACTCTGATAAGTTTTTTTACAGAGTGTTGGCTGCATTCCAATCTACAGCCACTAGAGGGTGCTACTCCGCCATTGATTGAGTTTACTATACTCGAGTAGGATCAGGTAGCCAATGTTAATGCTGCAGATTTAGCTACCCAACATGTATTTTTGAACGTATGTGTTATTCTTTTAAAGGTAATACCACAAGGAGTGGTTTAATGGTCACTGATGCATTTTCTATGCATTTATCTCCATGTACTAACTTTATAAGTTTTTGAGTGCTGACATTTAGATCAGTTAGGTGTTTTAATAACTGTTTAAAAACGGTTTCCAGTCATATCAGCAGGTGATTATGTCTGTGGTACTATAGGTCATAATTGCAGCTGCTACTCTAGCATTGGGAAAGGTTTTTTAACATATGGATTGCAAGGCAACTTTATTGAAGGGGTTAATAGCATTAATGAAGTCAGCCCAATAACAGCAAGGTCTTCCAGGTACTCTGCACACAGCTGACGAAGGATCAATCGATCCAAAACGCGTTGTGCATGCAAAGACCTGGACCAAAAGTGCTGTTTGTCTGCACAAGGACACCGTAGCTGGCACCTGCATCAAGGGATAGCAGATCTGCACACCGGATGCGGTGAGCAGGAGCAAACTGCACCGGAGAGCGGGAGGCTGGCGTCGTGTGCCTGGAGAAGCTATTTAATGTGTGAGTTTCATGTTACCTCACTTTTGTTTCTAATAAATGCTTTTTAAATCATTTTGCACTTTATGTGCCCTGAGTGGCTTTCACTGACGAACGGAGGGAGCAAGAGTGGGACTGACTGCCAAGGAGGAGCAGCTTAAAGATACTTATAGCAACACCCAGTAACACAGGCCCATGTGAGTACATTTTTTCTGCGCATTCCCATCCTCTCTGTGTTAATGTGTTTATTTAAATTTGTCTGATATTGCATTTTGACCCTCGTCTACGCCCCCCTATTTTCTCTCTTTCAAAGGGGACCGTTACCCATTCACAGAGAGCCACAGTTAGGCAGTTGCCCAGGCAAAGGTGCAGTTGGCACCGATGCCCACCAAGGTTGTTTGTGCTCCCCAGCTTATGAAGCCCACCCCACTGATCATCTCTCCTTTACCATAGGATCCCCCTTCCACTGAGGACCTTGGAGAGAGCAAGAACCCTCAGCAGACTGATGGACTGAAACAGCCAGAAAGACTTTGTCTCACCCTAAGAACCTCAACTTCTGTCAGGTCTGCGAAGCCACCTGATAGGGTGACTGCCCCAGAACCTTTATCTTGAGGGGGGAGGTGTTATGGTAGGGGTAGCTGGGGGACTTAATAAAGAGAGATCCTAGCTATTTACCCCTAAATCCATGTAGCTTGGCCAGCTATGTAAGGCTTATTTCAGCCAAATGTAATTTAGGGAGAACAGTGAATGTATTATGCACCATGTCTGTGAGAATGCATTTCAAAGCATGTATTCTGTCTTCCCTGTGGCAATCCTTTCCCCAATCAACATTGTTCTGTGATGTGATTTGGGCTAGCTGAGTGTAATTCTACAGTATGTCCTGTCTTTTACATAATTACCTTATTAAGTTATGTGCGTGTCATTTGTATGGAGGGAGATTCTGTAAATCCACTCAGTTGAAGTTCTCCATAGAAATAGATCAGAACAAAGGTAGGAACAAAGGTAGGGGATTAGTTAAATGAATCAGTTACCACGTCTGAGCCCCAGTAATTATTTGTCTTGGCTGGCTACTTTGCTCAATTTTAAAAGATAGCCACCAATAAGGGGTGCTGCTGGACAGAGCAATAGTTACCCTCAGAGGGATAGACACTCTGGGAGGTAGTGTGGAGATTCCCTCAGAAGTCCAACTCTGGGAAGGAGTGTGGAGTTTGCTGAAGTCCATCTTTGGGAAGGAGTGTGGAGATACATTTCAGAGGGGCTGCTGTGTGAAGCACTTTGAGATCCTGGAGCAGAGAAACAGACAGGGTAAACCCATTTGAAGTGGGTCCTGGCACTTAGATAGGTAGATTTCATCCCCCAGACTCATGTAAGTGTGTATATTTTTGTATTTCGTATTTCTGTGTGTTTCCGAGGATTTATTCAAAATAAACCTCATTTTATTTCATTACTGTGTTTTGCCCTGTGACTTATACCTTAAATATAAATTGTGTTACATTTCCTGGTCTACCATGAAAGGCACGTCACTCTGGGGCGGTGTTCGTGCATCATGGGTGTGTGTGTGTAAGTCAGTGTGTCTGTCAGTCAGTGTGTACGTTTGTCAGGGTGTGTGTCAGTCAGTGCGTGTGTCAGTCAGTGTGTGTGTGTATGTGTCAGTCAGTGTGTGTGTCTCTATCTGTGTGTGGTGTGCATGTCTCTCTCTGTGTCCTGCCCCCCCTCTCTCTCCTCACTCCCTCCACCCCTAGCAGAGCTGCGGACACGGGGGCTCTGTCTGAGTCTCCTGAGCAGACCCCTCTCTGTCTCCCCCCCGCGGCAAGGTTCACGGCCCCCACTCTCTCCCCCCGGCGGGACTGCGGCCATGGCTGTGTGTGTCCAGCTGCAGCCAGCTCTCCCAACGGAGGTACAGTGACATGGGGGAGGGGGTGTTCGGCAGCTCAGTAGGGGGGGCATCACTTGGGTGGGTGGTGTTCGGTGCATCACTGCCCCCTGGCCCCCCTCTCCCCAGCGGCGGTCCAAGCCGAAGGGGGGATGTGGTGGACGTGAATCACTCGGCGACGGGGTGGGGGGTCCCTGGGCAGCAGCAGTGTGAGGAGAGAGGCCAGAGCTGTGTGTGTCCGTCCAGCTCTGACTCCTCCTGGTGGAAGCTGGCAACACTCATGGCCTCTTCTGCCAGGAGTGATGTCATTTCCGTCACCACTGACTTCCATCTCCAATCAATACACTAAGGGCTAGCTCGCACTGCCTGCTGCGTGACGTGCGCGCACTCACGTGCACGTTTGGCACTGTTTGAGGCTAGTGGATGAGAGTTGTCACACTAGAAACTGCTTGTGGCAGCAAAGTACAGTGTTGACGCTGTGATATTTTGCCGCCACAACCCAACGTGAAATTTCGGGCTGCAGTCACATCACGTGAGCTGGTTCAGCCAATAAAGGCGAACCAGATCCGTGGCGCGTTCGTCACGCCCACCACCACGCCCCCAATCGCCGTGACCCAACTCCTGCAGCTAGCTCAGAGATCGCTGGGCTTCAGGGGCGCGCAGTCTTAGAAGGCAGTGTGAGCTCGGCCTTTCACCGCTAAAGAAGTTTCACTTCAAAATTAGTTTTGGGGGCCTTATGTTTTTCTTTCAGTTGGTCAAACGATGGGACATTACTGTCTCTGAAACTAGTGTCAGCCCACAATGAGATGTCTTTACGCGACTTCCCTGGCTCACATGAGGGGATTGCAAAGATATGAAGCATGCTTGATAATGGGAAAGAATACACCTTCTATGGTCCCTACTGTGTCCCAGACCTTAAGTGAGAGAGACGTGGTCGGCAAAACCTCACTGTTTGCTTTTCTTGTTTTCAGGATCCTTGAAAAAAACTATAGGGGGACGGTGTCAGTTAAGTGGTTCTCTATATCCATCCAGCAAGTGGAATTAGGAGGTGATTACCAGATGGCTACTTGTGCAATTTGCACTGCTATGCAATATCTCAGTAAGCACATGATCGACATACCCCCTTTAGCCATAGGAAGGAGTAGGACACTCCATCGCACCCCAAGTCTCTGTTATGCCATATGAATCCCATTACCTTTTTTTGCACATCCTCTATGTCTTTTTTTCTTACCATGATAGGGAGATCCCTAAAGTGGTATAGAAGGAGGAGAGTTATCATAATTGAACAGATGCTACCTACCCAAGATGTGGAATATCTCGACCATGCTTCCAAATGAATGTGGCCAATCGCACCAGGCACCCGCGCTTACCGCGGTTGCTTTGGTGAATTTCATGTACTGCACCGACACACTTTATTCGAGCAAATACCCGGTATGTACCTGGCAGATACCTGGAATGCGCCACTCCTCACCTCTGACAAGCCCCGTTGCATTTGCCTTCCCAGCCTGGGTTCATGCCTGGCTGATGGGCGGCTTATCTGTTAAATGATAATGATTAGGATTTAATAGGCTGCAATGCTTCGCGTGTCTACCAGATGGCATAAATTCATGAATTGTAATGCAGTATATATATATATACTGTGCAGTATTGCAGCCAGCGGGAATAAAATGCTTCAATCCCTGCTTGGAAAATAACTCAATGCACTCGGGCAGAAAACAGTCACAAACCTCAATACACCCGGGTATACCCGAATTCGTGGGACTAGCCAAGCTCGAATAAAGTGTGTCGCCAGTGTATTCTGTTTCTTTGGGTGCAATGAAATTAATGAATTTCAAGGTGTACAGTACTGTGCTACTGTGTTAATTTAAGGTGTTCAAAAACCAGAACTCTAAAATGCCATTTTCTGCACTCGCCGCACACGCGTCTGAAGGCGGTAAGGTTGGAAGACATCTCACATCATCACAACGGTATTCTGATGTACACAACGCGTGATTTGTTTGAATAACAGCCGCGACAGCTGTATGGGTAGTTAACTTCGTACAATGATTTATAATTAGCCATGATTTCAACTCTCAGATATGTGATGGTCTCTTTTTACCATTTAACCCAGGGCTTATGGCTTGGCACTATTGACACTGAAACCCGAAATTTAAATCAAATCTGTCAAGGATGTTATAAAGACAAGACAGGAATGTAATTGGTTTTGTAATTGTTGCAATAACATCATCTGCAAATAAGATGAATTTGTATTTGTTGTTCCCCAGCTTTAACCCTGAGATTTTGGGATCTCAGCGTATTAAGGTGCCAGAGGTTTCAATTAGAGGCCAAACAATAATGGGGAGATGTGGCATCCCTGTCTTGTGCTATTTTTAATTAGTTGAGGAGTTGAGGCCAACCCGGAGCTTCTTATTATTGCTGAGGGTGCGCTATATATCAATTTGGTCCAGATTAAGAAATTCCCATTGATATCAAAGACTCATAGCACAGAAAGAAGGTAGGCCCAATCTACTCTATCGAAGTTCTTCTCAACATTGAGGGAGAAGAGCATTGTAGGCACCCCATTGCCTGGGGTGAAATATGTCAGCTCTGCATATGTTATTTGGTGCCTGCCTTTTAAAGATGAATCCCAGCTGGTCTGGATGAATGAGCTCCGGCAGGGATTCATTCATTATCACCACTAAGATTTTTCCTAGTATGTTGATATCCTGATTTATCAAATAAATTGGGTGCTAATTCCTAGTCTGTAATTGCTTTGCCTACTTTATGTATCAGTATGATGGTAGTTTTAAACATCTGGTTGAAAATATCCTGAATTTTGATAAGATCATGAAATAGTTTAACCAATTGTGGCAGCAACATTTTAGCAAATTTATTGTAGTATATTCCGGTAAAGCCACCTGGACCAGGGCCTTGGACGACTTGACTCATCATGACCCTCCTTGCATGAAGTTGGTCTGTTGAGGTTGTTCTGTTGCATTGGATAGGATGTTACATGATTTTAAGAGATGGCTCAGTACTCTGGATGTTTTAGGGGTATGTCTTACTTTGTGTCCATCATACAATTTACTGTACAGTAGTAGACAAAAAACTCTTTAAGTATATCTACAGGGTTGTGAGTGAATTTGTCGAATTGATATGTACAGCATTTACTGTATATGACCCAAGCTCTGTTTCTCAAAGCCTAGATGCCAAGATTGTATCTGGATTGTTACCCTTTTTGGGAAAAAACTGACCTGTCCAACACAGGGCTTTTTATGCCTGATCTGTAAAACAGAGATTTAATTCCTGTCTCAGCCTATTTATATCAATTATCAGGCTTGGGGACTGTGCCTGTTCATTTCAGGTCCCAAGGTCAGTCAAGTAGTACTTTACTGCACACCATACTTAAGACATCGTCACACTTTAGCCCTTGGTTTCTGTACATAGTTTTTAATTAGTTTGCGTCACTGTATATAGTCACCGTCAAGTTTCTGTTCTCTAATTTGAGTTCATTTTAACTTTCTGTATCTATTAAAAGTTCATTTTTATATTCCTATCACCAATTCTACGTTACATCTGAGTGCGACTTCCCTTCTCTGAGTTCCCTTCTCGTGACAATTGCTGCAGTCTGTTAGATCTGCATCTCCCTGCACAGCTCTTAGACTGCCACAAACCGGACCGTGCCGTGGGGTTGAGGTGGGGTTGTGAATACACGACCTTAGACAACGAAGCCTGTTTAGGATTGCGCAGTCTGTAGTCAATCGTAGCAGGGTCAGGGTTGGAGACAGTAGAGTAATCCATTGACACGCGAGGGTCAGGGTTGGAGATGGTAGAGTAGTCGATATCCAGGCTGCAGTTCAGCAACAAGGAATCAGGTACGCAGCGCTTCAGCGTAGCAGCAGCACTGCGGGAATGGCCTCTGTGCGAGGAGCGGGAGCGGCCCATAACGAAGGTCTCTGTAAGGCAGGAACACAGCAGGCTTCAGGAATAAGGAAGCTGAAGGTTAGCGCTGGAGATCCAGCGCTTCAGCACAGGAACCAGGACACAGCCTCGGCACTGGAGATATAGAAGCAGGCTCCAGGAACAAGACCTCTGCAGGGAGAAAAGGCAGAAAGCCTCAGGGAACAGGAAGATGAAGGATTGTGCTGGGGATCCAGCGCTTTAGCACAGGAACCAGGACACGGCATCTGCAATGGAGAAATGCAGCAGGCCCAGGAACTAGGAGGCTAAGACAAAGTTGCTTGTGGCAAAACACAGATACATCCAAGGGTACTTTGGGATTATGCTCAGCAAAGAGTCAGAGGGAGAGGCCAGTATAAGAAGGACAGATAGCCAATCCCAAGACAGGGGTGTGGGAATTCCTCCAATGTCAGAGCAGAGAGACAGAGCAGCAGTGATTGCAAGCACAGGTGGCAGTGCTTGCAAATCCAAGGGAGTGTGTGACTGAGAGCTCACCAACTCTGCAAGAGTGAGTTCCAGCCAAAACCAGGAACGGATTCCTTACAGACTGTGGCCCAGTGCATGCGCCACACATGAGATGGAGCACCTGGCGGCGCTCTCCCCCTCTATTCGAGCGACCAGAAGGACTTCAGATCACTCGCGATGGGGAGGCGTGGGTGGGTGCGTTGCCATGACGTCACGGGGCTGGTTCGCTCTCATTGGCTGAACCGCCGCCATGACGTGGTCATTGCTTGGCCGCCGCGCAAAAAGAAAAAATCTTGTCTTTTGGCAAAGGCGGTCACGCATCGCTCTTTGTGTGCATGCACAGACACACCGCCGACTGGGGCCTTTCCCATAGAGGGCGGTGCTTTGTGTGCCCCATTCTTGACCCCATTATTTCCCTGCATGTCCCCGAACCAAACTTCATGCAACCCATTGTCAAATCACACAGTGTGTTAACTGCAGGCAAGGATTCTGGATATTGACATGCAAATCAACGTAAAGGGGGTGTGGATTCACTATGTTCTGTTAGCCAATGACAGAGAGAAAGAGGGAGAGACTCAATGTGGGGAGGTAGCTGTGAGCACACCTGAGATATCTGTGAAATCTCCTAATTTCATTCATTTCAATCTATTTTACATATTAAAAGTAAAAGATTCAAATTCAATCTTCATGTTAGAGAAGCCTCCTAGGTACATTTGCACTGAGAGCAAACCTTCTCTGACATGGAGAAGTGGCTTCACAGCATAGCACATGCCTGCAAAACTTGTAAAGTGAGAAGGGCCGAAATGCTCCAAGGAAAACAGATTTGGGCCGCACGGGTAAAACAGCATTTGTTATTAAAATTATACGTTTCTTTTTTTAAAAGCCTGTCACGGAAGACAAGCATTTTTATAACCTTTATATCTTCTTGGATCAATCCACTGGGCAGCACAACATTGTTGAATAAAATGAAGTTTATTTGGTGAGACCGCAGACATACAAAAAAATGCGATTTAGCCTACACCGTTCAACTATCAGGAAAGCCCTGGCGGATAAAGACAACAAGGAGGATTTAACCCAGCAACCAGTGGCACGTCATTTTAAGGAGAAACAACATAGCCTTGCCACTCTCCGGTGTATGCCTATTGCACAGGTCAAAAAAGCCCCTCGGGGAGGAGACCGCAATAGAGCTCTTCTACAACTGGAAGCTAAAACCATCTTCAACCTGGATACATTAAGTTCACGCGGGCTTAACGAAGATTTCTCATTAAGTTGCTTTCTCTGATCAAACAACCTTAACATGGACTCATCCACACTGAGTGACTTTCCGTCCCCATGATTGGAGTCCTACAGTCTGGAATAATATGCGGTCTACTTTTATCCACATGATGTTTATTTCACAGGTCTAATATTGTGGAGTACATTAAGCTGTCCCCAAGTTGGGTCCAGACATTGACTCATCCACTTCAGGTGACTTTTCGTCCCCAGGATTTGAGTCTTCTTGGCGCATGGTTTTGGACATTGTCCTTAAGCTTAGGACAATCAATACTCGATTATTACCCGTATTTTCATTGTTGAACTCTCATGTACCCATTTTCGTGTGTACTATGTATTTCCTCTTCCTAAATACAGGTTACTAACGTTTAATTGCTTTAACATTGTTTTCTGCATTCTAGGTATTTTTTACCAGCAGGAATTAACATAATGTCTTTACTGCCTCCGGTTTACAGACCTCTTGATTTGGTCCAATGAAGTTTATTTGATGAAGTACCCATTTCCACTTAATTAGATGTTCACCTTTAAATGGATAATAGTTTATTGTGTTTCATGTGACATCTAATATACTTGGCATTATTCGGCTAAAGTCAATGACATGGCGTCAGTGCGATGATGATTTTCATTGCATTATTCGTTTACCCATTATACCTTAATTGCTCATTATGAACATTAATTACTAATTAGTATGCTAACACAAGCCTTTTTCTGGGTCTATTTGTATCTATGTTGTTTTAGTATTCTACGGAATTTACTATTCATCAGTGTATCTTGTTATTTTTCTTTAATAGAGTCATTCCACTTCATCATAATATATGTTCACTTATTTGCACTATTCTGCACTTTTTATGTGGGTGTTTATTGCACTTTTTTTCATATGCCTTTTGCTATATGCATTTTATTTTATGGTCCCAGCCTTTATAACCATTACTGGATATGCTCATCACCAGCAGTTAACCTATATTTCCCCAATGTTGGTTTTATTATATGCATCACCATATTTCATCAGTCAACACATTGGCATTACATCATGCTGTTATAACCAGCCACATTGAGGTATTCCCTCTAGCCTTTTTTATTCTGCCTTCTTTGCTTATCCAGCTCCTATTTGAGATAATAGCGCAGTTTCTGTCTATTGCACATGCGCATTGACACACAGAGGGAGAGCGTAGTTTCCTTATGCAGTCGTGTCTATTATTTATTTTCGCACTGCTACTGCTCACGCATGCGCATACAGCTTCGTTTTAGAGTGGCTTGCATTTCATTGCCTGCAGGCGCCCCTCTGGTTACTGAAATGCATCAAGTGACTTTTCTGACTTTTTGCCTTTCACCTATGACCTGCGCATGCGTAGTAGGTGCGTTTCACTACACGAGCGCACCACTGCGTTGCAGACAACGCTGGGGGTCCCATTCATTTGGAAAGAATTCCTAATCATGCTGCATTATCAGATAAGGTACTGTTTTATTGATTGAACCTGGTTGTTATGTGTTTTTAGGGTATTTATATGTGTTCTGTTGCACTCTGTATTCACATCACCTTGAGAAAGGTCCTGCATGTAGGACAGAAATGTTGGTTATGATGTCTTAACAATACAAAGCTTTTTTGACCATCCATTGGAGTGCTGCCTCTTGATATTCGTCTCATACACGGTATCGTATTGCCTAGTTAGTCTCTACAGAATTTGCACCCATCATCTTGATTTACCTGACGGAGTGCCTATTGTTCTCGTATATATATATATATATATATATATACACACACACACACACACACACACACACACACACACACACACACACACACACACACACACACACACATAATACATATATATATATATATACATATATATATACAAATATATACATATACATAAATATGCACATATATACATATACATATACATATATATTTAAAAATAACCCCGGCACCCCCAATACATTTAAAAATATATAAATGCGACGGCAAGGAGTATGGCAGCCTAGTCTGATAGCTCTCTGCCTCGCTTCCTGATATATCGTGCAAAAACAACCGAAATTCACACCAAACAGCACACGATCACTCATAAGGATTAAACAAACAACCAGGATGTCGCGGAAGACACCCAAAACGACGAAAAAACGAGGGCTACCAGAATACTTTGGCAGACAGGGGCCGCGCGGTGCAAGCTCAGAAATGGCGCCGGTTTCAAACGCCGGCTCAGAATCTGAGCCCGACGGGGAGGAGGAGGAATTAACCCTGCAAGAACAACTGCCGGCAAGACAATGCGACATAACTAGACTTTGCACAGATCTTAAAGCTTTCTTTCAAGCTGAAATAAAAGAGCTGAAAAGGGAAGTATCCGGTCTGGGTGAAAGGACAGGAGTCTTGGAAACAAAAGTGGACCAATCTATAAGAGCCATCCGGAGACAGGACAAAAAATCTATAGATTTACAAGAGCAAATCAATGAATTAAAGGAGCGCCAAGAGGATGCTGAAAATCGCTACAGGCGCAATAACCTCAGGATAAGAGGGGTCCCAGAAAGTGTCTTGGACTGTGAGGAGTACATCATGCACTGGATGGAGGCACTACTCCCTGAGACCCCTAAAGACACCCTGGCAATGGACAGATGTCACAGGGCACTGAGGGCTAAACCTTTACAAAATGAACAACCAAGGGACATAGTAATACGTTTACATTAATACAGAACAAAAGAGGCTATCCTAAATAAAACCAGACCCCTACCTGTTGTGGAACATGAAGGAGTGCGGCTCTCGGTGTTCCAGGACCTATCCCCAATGACGCTGGCCTGCTGGAGAAATTTACTGCCCATTACCAGAACCCTGAGGGAGAAAGGAGTTAGATACCGGTGGACCTTCCCCTTCGGCTTACTAGTAACCCGGGGAGGCAGAACCTTCACCATCAAGGTCCCGGAAGATGGACCCTCTTTTCTGAGCAAGCTGGGACTGGGAGACGGCCCCGTCGCTGCTGACCCGGGGAGTCCAACCCCGGATCCCATCTGGTCACACACCCCAAAGTCCCCCTGAGCACAGAAGGATAAAGCCTAAAAAAACTGAGAGTTAACACTTTTGTTAAGCGTTATGCAGCTCTTTGGTTGTGCTGCGAAGTTATTGATACCAGGTCTCAATGCTCACTATTGAAAGAGACGTCGTTGAACTTTGCCCTAATAGACGGGTGAAAGTGGCTAGCCTATAAGCTATGAAATAACTTACCCCCTGAGAGTCCGGATCGTGGAGATGAAGAAAATGTTGATTTCCCCATGGCGATCAAGATGTATCTCGGTGCAGAAATACGAGGCAGATGGAGCCCACGGTGACACGCAGGAGCCGGATGACAGGTTTGGGCGGGAGCTGGGAGAGCGCGCACGCACCTCTGCATCGGGAGAAAGCTGGATCCAAAATGGCAGCGGCCCGGAAAGACGTCAGCAGGAAGGGGGTGGAACCGGCAAAATCGACGCCATATTGGAGGAGGCAAGGAGTAATGGAAGGACACGAGAGGTGGCCTAGATTCGCCGGAGCGGGGCAAGCAAAAAGGCCCTCACCGGCATGATCTGGCCAGCCCCAACTAACGGCGGGCAATTTCAAAAGGGAACAGGATGCGGAGAAAAGACAAAGACGGCAACGGACAGAAGGAGACAGTTTGGGAGGTAGCGGGGCGGAGGAGGGTGGAGATGGGGACAAATGCCTAAGGGGATAAGGACGGAGGGGTAGAGGGGGATCCCAGTTAACCTAAAGGATTGGGGGGAGTTGAGAAGGGCAGAACAGAGACGGTGGAGCCGAAGGTGGCAGCTGGTAAGATTAGAGAGGGAAGACAGGTGGTTAATATATAACAGAGGGGAGGAGGAAGGTAGGAATAAGAGGGGAGAAGGCACGAGACAGAGGGAGGGGGTAGGTAGACAGGACGAAGAATAGATGGAACATAGGGAAGTGATTAGGGTAACGAAGGGAGTAGAAGGTTCAAGTACATAGATAGAGGGGGGAGACACCCGAGGGGGGCACCGTTAGAGGAAGGAGAGACGAATGTGACAAAACAGGAAGGGGGAGGTAGATAAGAGAGAGGTAGAGGGAAAGAAGGATGTAGAAGGTGCAAGCAGGTCGTACTAGGAAAGGAAGAGAGGGTGGAACCAGGAGTGGGGAGAACAAAGTATGTGACTGGGTGGCTAAGGGAGCGTATGCTAAGGAAGAAGAGGTGATAAAGAGAGAGATGTGAGTAGGAGGTGGTGAGAGACAGATGTAGGGCCCGAAGCTGGGAAGTGCAAAAACACAGAGGAGTATCAAAAAGGGACGTTAGGGAGAGAGGCAAACTAGAGACACATCAGGGGGTCTCTTCACGAGGGCAACGACGAAGCTTCTATTAAAGGGGCAATGGGAGGAACGAGACCTGGTTGGCTGAGCCAAATTTCGGTAGGTAGGAAGATTTAGTTCTTTAAGGGAAGCGAGGGGGGAGCAGCAGGGGGAGGTCTGCTCCGAAGTCTGCATGGGCCTGGCGCTAAGGTGGGGGAGAAAAGCCCCAAGGCGTACTGGCGCGACCTGTTGGGTTAGATGGTCAGGGAGGGGTGTTAAACATCACGCCCCAAGACTGGACATCCGGCGCAAGATCCAAAAACCCAGAGGCGGACGTACCGGCGAAAGGAGAGATGCAAGAGAACGTCGAGAAATGTTAATTGTTACTATATGTTTTGTTGTGTATATGTCTACCCCCCCCGTCCCTTGGTGTCTGTTCCCTTTCCCTTATCCTTTCAGAGGAGCCCAGAGAGAGGCGAGCGGGCGGAAAAAGCAGGAGACCCACGAAACGACAAACTCGGAAAGACAGGATGAAGCTACGTCAGATTGTCCGGCACAGATCTACTAATGAGTAAGGACATAGTGTTAGTATCACATAATGTTAAGGGCCTTAATAGTCCTGCTAAAAGGAGAGTCGCATTTAGAGACTACAGACGCAAAGGTGCAGAGGTGCTCTTCTTACAGGAGACCCACTTTTCCCAAACCAACTTCCCCAAGTACTTTGATAAGGATTTTCGGACTCACTTCCTAGCCTCAGCTCGAGTAAAAAAGAGAGGGGTCGCCATCCTACTCCACAACCGTATACCATTCAGGCATGACAAATCATATAGCGACAGAGAGGGGAGATATTTGATAATCACAGGCTCCATTAGGGAGTATCCAATAACATTTGCTACAATATATGCCCCGAACGACAACGCGACACCTTTTTTTAATAGTTTCTTTGATAAGCTTAGTAAAGTCGCAAAAGGGAACATTATAGTAGCGGGTGACCTGAACAGAGTCCTCAACCCAAGTCTAGACCGTTGCACGACCACTAACAAATCACACAGGACATATTAACTTTGACAAAAGGCCTAACAAGTTGTCAGCTTATAGACATATGGAGAGAGCAACACCAAGGAGTACGCGAGTACACTTTCTACTCCCACCCCCATAACACATACAGCCGGATAGACTACTTCCTTGTGTCCAACAGATTGGTCCCTGGGGTCTCTCGTTTAGAGATCCATGATATTTCATGGTCTGACCACGCACCTATAGAGCTGCGGTGCACATTGGTTCCGCTGGACAGACCTAGAGCGAATTGGAAGCTAAACGAGATCCTCTTAAAGATCCCAGATCTCGGGCGGGAGGTAGGGGAAAAAATTACAGAATATTTTGAGGAGAATGAGGGAAGCGTGGCGTCACAAGCCACACTGTGGGAAGCTCATAAGGCAACCCTCAGGGGAATATTGATGAATCTGGCCGCCAAACGGAAACGGGAAAGAGAGAAAAAAACTAAAGAGTTAGAAACACAAATAGCTGAGCTCTCTGCCCTGCACAAAACTAATAAGCGGGAACAAACGCTTAAACAACTTTTAGACGCCAAAATTAAACTTAATCTCCTCCTCACCTCCCAGGTTGAGAAGGAAGTGGCATGGTCGAAGCGTAAATTTTATGAAAAAGCGGACATGCCTGATACACTCCTTGCCAATAAACTAAAAAACAAGCTTCAAAATTACTCTATTCACGCAATTCGGAACCAACAGGGGGACCTTACCTCCATACCTGGGAAAATCGTAGAGGCATTTAAAACCTACTACGAGGAACTATATAATGGAGACAAGGTCACTCACAATACTAAAACGGGACAGCTACTGAACACCTTCCTAAAAGAGGCAAATTTACCAACATTGAGAATTGACGAGAGAGAGGCGCTGCAGGCAGACTTTACCCTGGAGGAAATCCTGGAAGTCATCAAAGCATTAAAACCGGCCAAGGCACCGGGACCCGATGGCTTTTCTAATCTATAGTATAAGAAATACGCTAAAATCCTAGCCCCACATATGCTAAAACTATTTAACGATATTCTGGAAGGGGCCTCCTTTCCAGCACAAATGCTTCAGGCATCCATCTCTGTGATCCACAAACCTGGAAAGGACCCGGCAGACTGCAAGAGCTACCGGCCCATTTCACTGATTAATTCCGATATCAAAATCTATTCTAAACTTATAGCAAACAGGGTGGGTAGTGTCCTTCCCAGGTTAATACATGCGGATCAAGTAGGGTTCATCGGAGGCAGGCAGGCGGCAGACAACACCAGAAGAATTATTGATCTGATCGATCTGGCACAAAAGAAAAAAACACAATCCATGGTGCCAAGTCTGGACGCAGAGAAAGCCTTCGATAGAATAGACTGGCCCTATTTAAAGGAAACACTGGGAGCATTTGGCTTTAAGGGACGTCTACTGAGGGCCATCCTGGCCCTGTATGAAGGCCCAACGGCGAGAGTGAGGCACCAGGGTTTTCCCTCTGAGCAATTTCACATAAAAAGTGGAACGAGACAGGGATGCCCGCTGTCGCCGTTGCTGTTTGCCCTTTGTATAGAGCCACTGGCGGCGCACATACGCAACAGCCCAGATATTACAGGCATATCAGATGGAGAGCACGAGTATAAGGCCGCTCTGTATGCGGACGATGTTATCCTAACGTTGTCCAAACCCCTCACGTCCCTCCCTAATGTATTTGGAATCCTGAGCAAATGTAACCACATTTCCGGCTTTAAGATCAATCAGTCCAAATCAGAAGCCCTCAATATAAACCTTCCCAAAGAAGTTGAAAAATTGATTGATCTCAACTTTAATTTTAAATGGCAACCCTCTACTATCAAATATTTAGGGGTATATCTAACACGGGACTACAAAACGTTATATAAGGCAAACTTTCCCAGGTTAATAAGGGCATTGAGAGAGGATCTCAGAGTGTGGGAAAAAGGAGGCAACTCATGGATTGGAAGGATACACTGCGTGAAGATGAATCTCCTTCCATGGATGTTATATCTTTTCCAGAGCCTTCCTATACCATTGGTTCACTCTGACATCCTCTCACTTCAGTCAACAATTATGAAATTCATTTGGAATAAGAAAAACCCAAGAATTGCTAAGGGTATATTAAAGAGACCCACAACAAGAGGAGGGCTAGCGGTACCATGTTTGTTGCTTACTACAAAGCGGCCCAATTGGCCCAAATTCTCCAATGGCACACAGACCCAAGCCTTAGGAGATGGGTAGAGTTGGAGAGGAAGTGTTGTGCACCAATTGACATCCAGAAGCTGATCTGGTTGCCCAAGAGAAGAGCTCGCCAGATTGGCACGCCGCTTCAGACCATTGCCAGCTCACTACGTGTGTGGGAGGCCACAAAATTTAGTTGTAATTTAACCACAAAAACATCACTCATGACGCCAATCATTGGCAACCCAGACTTCGCTCCAGGCCTGAACAGTAAAAACATGGTGTATTGGATACAAGCGGGCATTACCCGTCTTGAGGATCTGGAGGGCAGGATACATATACAAACATTTGAGCAAATTAAATCCGCAACGGATATCCCAAATACAGAATTTTTTAGGTACCTCCAGATCAGAGATTTTTACAACAAAACCCCAATTAGACCAGCACGCACTAATTTTGAGCAGCTGTGCTCCAGAGACACGGACACAAGGGGACTCACATCTAGAATGTACAGGGAGGTGGTCTGTCCGGAGACGAAAAGCGAGACCCGGTTACACTACATCCGACAGTGGGAGACTGACTTAGGGGAGACATTAGAAGATGAGGAATGGGAGCAGATCATACAAGCAGCAGCTAAAAGCTCCATCTGTACCACACTAAAGGAGAACGCGTATAAGGTCCTGATGCGGTGGTATTACACTCCAGCTAGATTGGCTAAATTTGTTAAGGGCTACTCCCCGCTCTGCCCAAAACAGTGCGGGGAAGTGGCTGACTTGCGACATATGCTGTGGTCCTGCACAAAAGTGGCCCCGATTTGGGAACAGATTAGAGATTGGTTACAGCGGATTCTCGATTGGGAGATCCCCCTGGACCCGTGCTTGTTTCTGCTAGGCAAACGGATCCAGGGTATGTCAAATGCGACGCACAAATTAATCGCGCATTTTGCAATAGCCACTAGATGCGAGATCGCAGCATTATGGAAGCAACCAGAAGTCCCAGTTATCCCCAAGATTCGAAATAGGATTTGGCACGTTTGCCGGATGGAACAATTAACGAGTTTGGTTAATGACACCGGCACAAACTTTCTAAAAGTCTGGTCGCCTTGGCTGGCACAGACAGATATCCCCGGGGTGGATGCCACCGCAATCCTGCTATAATAGGTTCAGGCGCGTTCTCCTCTGGGGGACAGAGACCAGACGACAAATAGCGACAAACAGGTAGTTGACAGCCCCTTGCATGGTAATACAGCGCGTCAAGCCTAGAGGGTTAACACGACATACTCGAGTTGGAGGCAAAGAGTGCTAACCAGAAAGACAGGAGGCTCGGAAGAGACAATACACCAGCAGGAATACCGAGAGAAGACCCCTCCCCCCCCCTCCTCCCCCTTTCCTCCCCTGTCCGTTATCTGGTTTGTCTTGTCTGTCCTACATGTACGGTTCTTGTTCTAAACTGTGGCAGTTAAAATCGCCTGATGTATGTTTTAAAAATATTATTGGGGGGACGTAATACAATGGGATGTGATACAATGTAAGAACCTATGACCCCAATTGTTAATGTATATTTTGGTAGGGGTCCTAAGTTTATATGTTTAAGAATATATGCTCCATTTTTGTCAGCTCAGGTACAATGTATATAACTGTAGGGAAAAGTATAGGAACTCTGTTTTAACACAGAGAGCAAAAGTCACTTCTAATACAGTTGCTCCTTGCTGAGATCAAGCCCCATATATCCTGTTTGACCAGAATCCTGATATATTCAAACTGTCTTGTCAGCAATGTACGATAGCCACGGCAACTGGGGGTTAGCTGACAGAAAATAGCTTTGTTAAGGATAACTATAGCAACGACAGCTCGGCTGGGGGGTAACTGAAAGGAATATGGCATTGTTAAGGACAACTGGCTTCTGTTACGTGTACATGGCAACTTGGCAACCTGAATGAATTGTAACTATGTGACAACAACCCGAAAGGGCTATAAGAACTGATGCATGTGCCCATTAAAGCAGACCAGTGAGTGAGAACGATACCTTGTGTCCGAATTATTCACTTGTCTCCAGGCGCCTGTCCAGCTATCCTGTCCAGCACATTGAACCTGAAAGGGACCTCCCGGGAGGCAGTCTAGTCCACAGGGTAGACCTGCTACCGTAGGCGGAAAGCAGACCATATTTTCATCTGGTGTCAGAAAGTGGGATAGGGCACCATCTGGGTAAGTACGAGATATTAATTGTTATCCGTATCATGCCCGGGTGTCTCCCTATCAAAAGATACCCAATTTATATAGTCTGGTGGACTAAGGCAAGGGTAGAATAACTACGAGTTAAAGTCTCGTAGGGTAGAATAACTACGAGTTAAAGTCTCATAGGGTAGAATAACTACGAGTTAAAGTCTCGTAGGGTAGAATAACTACGAGTTAAAGTCTCGTAGAATACATCGTGGGTTAGAGTCCCGGATGTGAATAATATTCTTTTTGATATATATGAGTTCAATGTGACTGTGGAAGCTGATTTTTGTTTAAAATTTTAAAGTGCATAAGTATTGGCTTGTATTGTTTTGCTAGCTTATAAGTATTTAAAGTTATAAGGATATATATATATATATATATATATATATATATTTTATAAGTGTGTTGCGGTAATGGGAATGGTAAGAATGGTCAAGGGGATAAGAGGAACTGTATTTTTGCCTGACTGTTGGTTCCCTATATCACGGACATTTAGATAAAGTGTTATATTCTGTTAGAATTATTGCCCGTTGTTAAGATAAGTTTTCTTTATAAGATAATAGTGAAGACAAACAAGTAACATGTCCAGAAGTAATATGGGCAAGATAAAGTATAAGACTAACAATAACAATGTTAGGTTAAAAAAAAAAAAAAAAAAAAGTTTTAAAATGTCATTATTGGGGCATTTACATTGACAAATTGACTGAATAAAGGTGTAACAGCAAGTGAAGTTGCCGATAGATTATTGTAAATGATCAAGGCATATGGAGGTATTGAGGAAGTAGAGACGAACGCAAGACCACTTATAGTGGCAGTATATGTGACAGGTTTACATGCAGAAATTGGGAAGCAAGTAGAGACTGTGTGTATTGGTTGGGAGCATAAAAGATTGTCAGAAATTTCTACTGTGGTAGAGAATGCAAATGAGCTGAGAAGCTAAGGAAAAGACTCAGAAAGTGTTTAAGAAATAAATCTGTTAACAAAAGTAAAGAATGATAGAACCAAAAAGGGTAGAGATTAAGGAAGGGAAATGAGGGACTGAATTTAAAATCAAAAAAAGTCAACTCTGTCCCTCCTTGTAATTGTATGCAGCCCACAGTTGCAGAAACCACCACCTTTTTTTTCATTGAATGTTACACAGGAATGTGAGCAGCTAAGCGAGTTAACATAATATGTTTGCTACAATAGAATTCTAACATTGTTTTCAATTAGTTTTAAAGTAATTAATGTACATTATAAAAGTTTTCAGATTAATTACAAGAAAAAGAATAGAAAAGCATATTCTTATTAAATTAGGTTTTTGTAGGAATAAGAATTAAATGGCATTTAGTTTTTTTTCCCTCAGCAAAAATGTAGGTTAAACTGCAAAGTTCTTAAAAAAAAAAAAAAAAAAAAAGGTAAAAGCATATTGTTAGGGTAATAAAATTAGGCGAAGGAAAGTCTGATCCAAGAATGGTAGGAGAAGTTGTAGGCAAGGAGATGGTTTTGTTTTGTTAAATGTTATTAGTAAATGTTAGAAAGTTAGGCAAAGCTCCTAGGAGCGATAAAAGCAAAAAAAAAAAAATATATAATTTTTTCAATCTAAAATTAAGACATGCAACCCAAATTATTTATGCCAGATTAATTGAGTATGAGTGCATATTGACTTGAATTAAGAACATAGCTACAGTATAATAGGTATAGGTTTTCTTTGTTTCAAAATGTTGTATTAGATTTTCAGGTATAACTACAGTATGGTAAAAACATTGATTGTTTGAGTAATCCCTGTATGCTTGTAGAACCTGAGTGAATCCTACCTGTGTGAAAGTTTTATGTGAGTTGAATAATAGGAATGACGGTTTATTATATATTACTACCCTGGAAATTGCAAATGTTTCTAAAATAAGAATATAATTAATTGCTTGCGTTGAAAGTTTAATTTTTAAAAGTGTACACCCCCACTACAATACATATTAATACTGGGCAGGGAGAGTTTGGTTGTCCATGGAAAGAGAGGAGGAGAAAGAAAGGACAAAATTTGAGAAAATCAATTGATTTTTACCATTTTTTTGTAATCAGTCCAGTCACTGGAAAAAAAAAAAATAAGGATATTTATCGTTCTGGCCAGGCGATTTGTTTCCTTAAACAGAATGACATTCTTTCCCCCTGAATTTCCATGGACAGAATTAGGTGAACACGTGACACAGAAATAACGGGCAGGACACATTCCAGACATGAAAGTTAACTACTGTAGAAGCTCAGTATTTTCACATTGGTTTTAAAAGGATAGTTATAATATGGGGAGAGAGAAGGATATTTTTATTAATATAGTTTGCAGGCAGGATCAAACGGTTTTGCATTGCCTTGTTTCAGATGCCCAGAAAGTTCTCAGCTTGCTGTATGCCTGGAGTTGGACAAATACAGTTTTAAATTGGACTAATGTAAAGTTTTCAATGGAATTACTTTTCTGCAAAGTTGATTATATATTTAATATTTTATACATTTTTAACCATTTTTCTCTCCAAATTCAAATCTGTCAATTTCTTATTCTACAGGTTGTTCTCTCAGCAAACCAGACATTATTTTGTGTTTTAAAGGTTTCTGTCAAAAGACTGAAGCAGATTATATTTATAATCAGTAAAGGTTTTGAGGTTTTGTTTTTTTTAATGCAAATTTTATACCCAAAGGAGTCAGGTCTATTGTGTGAAATTCTGTTTGTTTTGTGTCTGTGTTCTGTTTGTGTGTAAACAAGTTTTGTTCCAAACATGAGTTTTTTTTAACTTAGATCTCCTGCCTCATTTTAATGTTAAATACTGTTCACATAGCACATGCGTTATATGTGAAAAGGAGGGAAAGATAATTGATTAGTGAGCCCCAGCATTTGTGAAGGCAGTATAGGATTTATGGGAACTGTGTGGTATTTGAAGTAATCTACAGATAGATCGTATTAGATTATTAGATAGGTTTGGTTAAGTTCTACTCCTGCTTATATGCGGACGCTAAGACAGTGGTAAGGAAATTGATACAGGAATTTATTCTTAGGTATAAATTATCTCCCTATGAGATACTTATAGGATGATTTATGACTATCAGTAGTTTTAAGGAAATAATTAGGGACTATGTTATTGGTAATAAAACAATTAGTATGCAACTAATATATTTTCTGAGTCTCTAGGCAAAGGTCAAAGTTTAAAGTGCACCTACTCGAGACGGGTTAATGGTCATGCATTCCCTACGCAAGAACATCCCAGATGAAAAGACCCTACTACTACTACCATTACAGCAATTAAAGTGGCAGAGGTCTCTTCCTGGATCCACGTTACGCACGTGCAACTTATCCTAGCACCACCCACAGTTGCTTCAAGTTAATCTATAGCCAAGGTGGAAAAGCCAAAAGATACAGCTGCTACAGAATACAAAATGTATGTTTTAATCCCCGCCAATAACCAACGGAGGAGAAAGACACAGGCAAAAGTCCGGGCCTCAACATATGAACTTTGAACCTTTTTTTTATAATCCTTTTTCTTTACAGGTTTTATTATTTTAATTATAATGTATAT
Source organism: Ascaphus truei (assembly GCF_040206685.1). Lineage (NCBI taxonomy): Eukaryota > Metazoa > Chordata > Amphibia > Anura > Ascaphidae > Ascaphus > Ascaphus truei. The sequence goes on from NC_134489.1 coordinate 30,540,833, forward strand.
TCTATTAGGTTTGTGTAAGTAGTGTACACACAAAGATGATAGGGTAGTAACAGGTATATTTTGTTTAGTAATTTTTATTTTGTTTTTATTGTCTGTGTATAGTATATATGCACACTCTTTCGTTATATAATGGAATCCTGGTAAACAAAACCCATATTTTATGTGCAATGTAACCCAATGTATTATCCACACCCAATAGGTTGCACCCCAAGAACACGAGTTATATTTAACCCCTTGGGAAAATGACAATATGTTAGGAGACACTTGTAGAACCATACTGTATATGAGAAATTTGTTATGAAGGGTGTAGAAATATGAGTTTGCCCTAGGGAAGTTACTGATTTTGTGTTAGAAGGAGAGATGGAGGACCCTGCACCAGACCAGGTTATGTTATTTAGGAAGAGTGGTTCCAGCGTTTAAAGGTAGAGATGAGGGAGGGTATCCATTGGGACTTGGTGGTTGGATTGGTTCTCTGGAAGCGAAGCTGGCGGATGTTTTTGTATGTGTGTATGTCCTACTCATTGCTCTCTATGTATGTGTTAAGTACAGCAAAACTTTGGTCCAGAAGTACGCTGCAATCCCCCCACCAACGCTATGTCTCTTTTCGGTGATGAAGATGTCGGCAGTCCCCCAGAAGAAGAGACCGAAGAAGAAATCAACTGGGCCGATATGTTGGCCCGAAAAGGAATAAAGTCATGCAGAATTGGATAACTGGTCCAGCAGGACAATGAAATTGTTAATTGTTCTTTAATTAGACTGTCTCTTAAGGATATGGGGGTACTGAGAAGATTGGATATGAGGAAGGCGGGGAGGTCACACAGGGGCGTGAGTCAACCACACGGAAAGAAACGGAAGCCACCCATTTTGACCATGGCATCCATTTTGTCTGTTTTGCCATTCTGAGTAAATGCAGTATGAAAGATGCATGCAAGGATGTTTGTGCAATCGCTCCCAGTAGAAATTAGCCCCCACCAATTCTCAGAAATCCTTTAGTCGTCATAATGCGCTAGTTGTGATGTACAAATTTATGTGTGCTAGGATTTTTAGAGAAACACCGTTGGCTACACCAACTGTATTAACTATGTGCTCCTCCTATTTTGCAATGTTGTCATGTTATGACAAAAGGAGGGAATTGTTAATGTATATTTTGGTAGGGGTCCTAAGTTTATATGTTTAAGAATATATGCTCCATTTTTGTCAGCTCAGGTACAATGTATATAACTGTAGGGAAAAGTATAGGAACTCTGTTTTAACACAGAGAGCAAAAGTCACTTCTAATACAGTTGCTCCTTGCTGAGATCAAGCCCCATATATCCTGTTTGACCAGAATCCTGATATATTCAAACTGTCTTGTCAGCAATGTACGATAGCCACGGCAACTGGGGGTTAGCTGACAGAAAATAGCTTTGTTAAGGATAACTATAGCAACGACAGCTCGGCTGGGGGGTAACTGAAAGGAATATGGCATTGTTAAGGACAACTGGCTTCTGTTACGTGTACATGGCAACTTGGCAACCTGAATGAATTGTAACTATGTGACAACAACCCGAAAGGGCTATAAGAACTGATGCATGTGCCCATTAAAGCAGACCAGTGAGTGAGAACGATACCTTGTGTCCGAATTATTCACTTGTCTCCAGGCGCCTGTCCAGCTATCCTGTCCAGCACATTGAACCTGAAAGGGACCTCCCGGGAGGCAGTCTAGTCCACAGGGTAGACCTGCTACCGTAGGCGGAAAGCAGACCATATTTTCACCAATAAAGAAAAATTTGAAGTCGAAATTTTTTTTTTTTTATAAATGTGTGTGTGTATATGCATAGAAAAGAGGGAGAAAAAAATGAAGCACTATATCCAGTGCTGTAAAAACAGCTGATAAAACCACAAGGTGTATGTTCCCAAAAATAAAGCTATTTATTGGATCAGAAATATATGGTACAAAACACACCAACGCGTTTCGGACTTAGACAGTCCTTTATCAAGGTGAATATACAAATTCTAAAAAGAGTGCGATTTATACTTACCCAGGAGCCGCGTGGACCAGTTGCGGTGACTTCCGGGTGCATCACGTGCCACGGTGCTCAACCCATGACCTGCAACGTCATCCCGTCGGTGAGCGCAGTAGTAATGCATAACCCCTACCGGCGCGTGACGTCATTGCGCAGAGGTACACCAGGGGAAGCACGGCATCTGTGTAAACAAACCACAGCAACTGCCAAAGTTATCGCTCTTGGGTCCTGGATAGTACAGTGCGCGTGACGTCAACACGTCGAGTGGTCTGTGACCAACGTCACAATGCATCACACTGCTTGGCAACATGATTCATTTGGCCCAGGGAAAGAATGAATCAAAACAGAACAACTTTATTAAGACTTAACAACAGCACTCTTCATGGACAACTATAGGATAAAACAAAAAAAATTTGGCGAGGGGGCTTCATATTGATGAGGTGAGTAGAACTTTATTTATTTTATTATGCTACTTAATGTGTTTAATAATGGGCAAATAATCTGTTATCCTTATCTGGATAATAGTTATTTTGCACATTATTGTACTGTATGTGTTGTCGGTGGGGTGTGGGGGGGGAATGATGTATTTAATGTATAGGACATGTTTATTTTTTTTACATACAGGGTTGTTTCCTCAGGTCTGCGGGGGACCTATGGAGACCACTTGCGGTCTCTTCGGGCTTCTCACGGGTAAATGGCTTCCGGGTCCATGGGGTACACCTGCAGGGAAGAACCGGTGGCCCAACATGTGCTGTGGGGGCACCGCGGACCTGTAAGGACCACTCATGGTTCCCCAGACCCCTGTGGGAACCACTGAAGGCCCCTCAGACACCTGTGGGTCTGACCCGGGGCCCCCCAGACAGCCATGGGCCTACCCATAGGGACCCCATTGTGGCCCACAGTGACCCGCGGAGACCACCTGGTGGATCATGCGCCTGGCGGGGACCACCAGAAGGCCTCCAGACCCTGTTTGAAACATGGTGTTGGCTACTATAGGTTTTGAGGTGACCCGTCAGGCCTACCGGGGACTCCGTGGGCCTGGGGTATTAACCCTGTATGTAAAATAATAAATCATGTATTTATGGGGGGGCACAAGGGGTGGGTTATGTATTTAATAAATATAATGATGTTTATTGTGGGGCTGTGTATTGTTGTTATTGTGGGTACTGAGGGTGGGGGAAGGGGGTATTGGCCCTAAGGGTATGTGGTTAGGCCTCCCGTATTGGTAGTGTGTGAGGGTGGTTAGGCCTCACAGGTGGGGGGGTAGTGGGGGAGGGTATGTATGCCTCCCGAGTGGTGGGTGATTGTGGTGGGTGAACCACTATGGTGATTAAGGGGTTAGGGGACATTTCATTGGCTGTTTTTATTCTTGTTCATGTTTTGCAGCATCGGAGGGGGCACTGATGGTGATGAAGATGAGGATGGCCTTCATCGTGGCAGCCAGACAAGGGCGAGTGCATTATGTATTATTATGCAATCTATGCACCATGTACACTCTACCAATCAATGTTAGCAATAAAATATTCCAAACAAAATACCATTAAATCCAAACAAGTATATTATTTAAACCAAGCAAGTCACCATAAATCAATTAGCATTAATTAATCAAGTCCCAAAACAATTAAAATACCATCCATAACAATTACACAATTAACTATTTCAATCGTTAAACAGAACAAGTTACCATCAAACAAAATATAAGTACCAAAAAGAATACAATATACAAAAGCAAGCCTCACCATGACCTAAAGTACAGCATACAAAACCAAAAAGTACATCTATCTAATTCCAAAATACATTACACACCCATTTATGCATAGCAGCATAGCCAAAAACATTTTAAAGACAGCAAAACAAGCATTTCCTACCAAATCATTTCTTACCCTGTATGTATATATCGATCTAGACATACATACATACATACATACCTACATACAGTGGCAAGCAATGATCTGTACAAAAAAAATTATATGACATGTCAAAAAATAAAAAAAACATGTACAAGTTAAAAATAAACCATTTCTTTTGTTCACTTACTATTACTTGACCAACTCACTGACTCCCGTTGATACTGCTTACTCTTGAACCAATCCACGCAGAGGAACCCATAAAATAATAAACCATAAAATAATAAACCATAACAATCCAGGGGTCTTTTATTTGTAATCCATCTTCATCTGTATTCTTCTTTCTTGTATCTTCTTCCGCTCTCTTCCGGGGTCTTCTTCTCTTCTTCGGCCTTGTATCCCCCTGAGGAAGGTCCCATTTTGGAGGACCGAAACGTTGGGTTTCTTGATGTACCACTAATTTCACCAATACACTTTGTGAAGTTTTCTACAATTGAGTGCTGTCTCTTGCTTTACCAGACCTTGGAATGGTAACGTATGTCTATATTATCCATATGGGGCAAGCACCTACAGCCTATCAGCACCCAAGGAGTGCCAACTGTCTATTTGACTGTGTGTGTGTGTGTGTGTGTGTGTGTGTGTGTGTGTGTGTGTGTGTGTGTGTGTGTGTGTGTGTGTGTGTGTGTGTGTGTGTGTGTGTGTGTGTGTGTGTGTGTGTGTAAAAACAAACAAAGAAAGTAGCACCAGTGATTGTGTGGTTAATGTGCTGAAGTGTAAACCAAGAAAAATATTATTGTGTAATAACACGTGAACAAATATAGATGATAACCACCACAAATGTGAATGCTATATACAATGCAACTATAATGATACAATGACTAAACATACAACTAGTAAAAAGAAAAAATAAAGTGAAAAATAAATAAAAAGTATATACAGTATATAGAACCAGTCCAGATGTGAAGTCCAAAATATATGTGGTAGTTGTAACCAATGGAAGGGGAAACTTCAGGCTGCTCTCAATAGGATGAAGCACATCCAGTGGAACCTGTAGAGAAGAAAAGAGGAGAGAGCGCACGCCCCATAGTGTAAAAAGGTAACAATTTATTGGAAATGGGGAGGGGAGAGGGGAGTGATAAGAATCGCACTCACAAGATGACAAATTAAAAGGTGCAGTTGTGAAATCATATATCACCGCCAAACTGATATGTCCACCGCAGTCCAAAGATGCAGACCACAGGAAAGATGGTAGTCCGTGTTGGCAATCAGTGAAGGGTTGCTCAATCGCAAGATGTAGCCCTTTTGCGGATGTATGGCAGCTCGGATAAGTGTCTCACAGGACTCAGGAAAGTACATGGTCTGTAAAAACGACCTGATCGCGCACTTCCTTGATGACGTAGTGTCGTGATGTGATTGCGTAATGACGTCCCTGACGCGTTTCGTCGCAACAGCGACTTTCTCAAAGGGGAAAGATTTGGAAGTTCACATGTAGGAGTATATATCCCCTATTGTTGCTTAGCAACCAATCAATTACATTCTCATAGGTGGACTCATTAAGGTTACCTCATACCCAATAGAATAACAGTAATAAATGTGTTCAAAAGCAGTTATAAAGACAACAATATATATCTAGAATTAAAAACTGCATGGAATAGAAAACAAGAAACTAGATGAAGACAACTCATATGGAATCTTAAAAAATATTACGCTCAAAAATATCCAACACTTAGACCTATATAAATTCATATATGATGAATATAAAATAATAAAATAATAAAAATAAATATAAAACAATACATATATTTAATAAAATTATATTATAAAATAAAAAAGTATAAAAAGTATAACTATATTGGAACATAATACATGAATCAGTATGATCAATAATTATAATCAATAATGACAGACAAAATCAAAAAGACTAAAAACTATACATATATATATATATATATATATATTCTCTAGTTCAAATAAAAAAGTAAATATAAATATATAAGGATGGCACAACATGCACAATTTAATAAATTGTACAACGATGAACACATAAATCTATGTGCCGATAGCACGCTGTATGTGTATATGAACTCAAAACGAGGCAGGAGTAGAAGAACATAAAAGATAATTATGGTAATGGATGTGTACTAATAGCAGGGAGGAGTGCAGGAACAAGGAGCTAGACCAAGGTGTTTGTGGCCAAGCACTCATTGAGTCCACCAGGAGAAAACGTGCCCAACTGGTGGATCCAGAATATCTCCTGGCAACAAAGAATCTTAAAGCGATCGCCCCCGAGGGCAAGAGGAGAAATGTATTCAAGGCCCATGATGGTAGATTCGGTTCTAGTTCACGTGCATGGGGACATGGAGGTCATTGTCGCCCCTCGGGACAGAGGGTGGCCCTCCTTCCAGAGATTTGATGGGCCGCCCAGGAGTGCCGCCTTCCGATGGTGCCTCTGATGGTGCCCCGCCCTAAGCAGTAGGTTCACCCCACTTGTGGTTGACATACTCCCTGAGGATGCAGTTCACGAATTCCCAGACAACCATGACAGGGGTGCTAGACCGAGGGACACAAAACCTGGTCTCAAGGGTCAACATTTTTTAGGCAGGACCCCGAGGCAGGAGAAGAAGACAAGAGAAAAGGAAAAGGAAAAAGATTTAGGAAAGGAAAAACATTATCCTCTTTGGGAGCATGGAGCCCCAAACAAACAAAACTATCAGGGAAAAAGAGGAGTTAGAGCAGGGAGGGTTGTCCAAAGGAAGAAGGAGAACAGAGGAAGATTGACTCTGCCTATGAAAAGTGGTATATTCGATCTATCTACTGTGCCTATACAGTATCTACAGATCAAAAATTGTTGCTTGAAAAAGGCCTTTCCTTTGCCCAACATATGGGCCCAAATGCGTTTCAATTATTTGTTGACCGGAATAGTTTTATTCGTAGGATCACATTAAAAAGACATTACAAATTTCAGGACAAAACGACAATAGAAACAGCGCAAAATACCTCATAGTGTAGTATATAAAATTATATTGTGATAAAACAGGTGAGTATTGCACGTACATCAGATTAAAAATTACTAGCAGGACGTGTATATGGACATGTTACCAATCAGCAACAGATGGTGGGTTAGTAACGATCACCGGATGGAATCTCCTCTCGCGTCTCCCGTGAGTTGTCCCACCACCGCTCCACTTGCCTAGATGGAAGTCAGCTGCCGCACGGCGTGGACACAGCAACCAGATGGAAGTCAGCTACCCGCACGGCGTGGACACAGCAACTGCTGCGGGGAAGCAGACTCTCTCTCCCTGGCTCTCTGGCATCGGTTGAGGAAACACTGATCCTGAGCACAGACTGTCCCACATCCTGAGGAGGGAATCCAGGTCACTCCCACAGGGAAGGGCTGAGAGATCACAGGGGCTCCCCCCACCCTCCATAGGAAGTACACACACAGTGAGGAGGGGATAAAGTGCACATCTCAGGCACTGAGGGGGGGGACACACTGAGGAATAGGCTCTGAAGCCTCTAAGTCCCTTTTCCTGTGTCCCCCTCACATTGTCCATCCCCTGCTGCACAGAGATCTTCAGCCTGTGTTATTGGTCTCCGTTGCTCCTTTGGCTGGCCGAGACTGCATAACTACCGGCGCCACTTGATGACGTCACTGATGTGCGCACCCAGTGGACGCCGTGCACGCTAACCGACGCCAGAGAGCCCGGGAGAGAGAGTCTGCTTCCCCGCAGCAGTTGCTGTGTCCACGCCGTGCGGGTAGCTGACTTCCATCTGGGCGAGTGGAGCGGTGCTGGGACTACTCACGGTAGACGCGAGAGGAGATTCCATCCGGTGATCGTTACTAACCCACAATCTGTTGCTGATTGGTAACATGTCCATATACATGTCCTGCTAGTAATTTTTAATCTGATGTACGTGCAATACTCACCTGTTTTATCAAAATATAATTTTATATACTACACTATGAGGTTATTTCCGCTGTTTCTTTTGTCGTTTTTTCTTTAGTCTTGGTCTGTGGAGCCATTTCACGAAATCAGCAGCACAACCTCACAATTAAAGTAACAGGTTTTTTTTATATATATATATATATATATATATATATATATATATATATATATATATATATATATATATATATATATATATATATATATATATATATATATATATATATATATATATATTTTATATATCACTTAATATTCACCATTAAGCACTTTATTCACAATTATTAGAGCGCAGTTCACTATTTGTTTCTATCAATATTCAGGACAGCAATAAAAAACAAATTGAAGTACCTGTATCATTTGATACACAAGAAAGGGTCTGTGTTCAGGCACTCGCTGATTTATTAATAGAGTCTGAAGGGGCAACTTCTGATGCAATAGATCATTTTGATCTGACTATGCATCTTACAAATAGTGTAGAGACGGAACTGAATAGTTTAACAATTATGCATTCTCCATTCAGACCCAAGTCATTATTTTTCCCCTATCATTCCAAGGGGGGATTTGTATATGCTTTTTACAATTTAGTGTTGAAAGATTTTGAGTCACTTTGTTCAAAACCTATTAATATACTAAAAACCTTTCTAAAGGTGAGCTGGATGCATTGAAGGAATTAAAAGACAATAACAGTATTGTCATTAGACAGGCAGACAAGGGGGAGGCATAGTCATCCAGAATAGATGTGCCTACATATCTGAGGCACACAGGCTCTTGGGTGATTCTGCCTCCTACTCTGTCTTGTCGTCTGATCCCACAGAAGAATATCAGGACTTATTAAAAGAACATCTCATACGGGCGTTACAGGATGGTATTCTAACTAAGATTGAATTTAAGTTTCTGTATAATGAATTTCACCGCACCCCCATTTTTTATCATTTACCGAAGGTGCACAAGTCTGTGTCTGATTCCCCTGGATGACCCATTATCTCGGGGGTGGGGTCAATGACGTCTGGCCTATCCCAATATGTAGATTACTATCTTCAGCCTTTTGTAGCCAAGATCAGGTCACATATTTGGGATACGCTACACGTCATTGACTCCATCTCCGAGATTAAGTGGAAACCCACATATTTGTGGGCATCATGTGATGTGTCATCCTTATACACATGCATTGATCATTCCAGGGGGATTGAAGCCATTCATTTCTGGCTAGACACAGACTTGTCCATTCTGACTTCACATAAACAATTTATTCTAGAAAGTATAAATTTCATTCTTACACATAATTATTTTTTATTTGAAGAATTGTTTCATTTACAGATCTGTGGAACGGCCATGGGCAGGAGGTTCGCTCCTAGCTATGCCAATCTCTATATGGGATTCTGGGAAGAGACATCTGTGTGGCAGCATGCAGTGCTGGGAGCGGGCCTCGTGTACTATGGCTGTTTCATCGATGACATCATTATCATTTGGGAAGGTGAGGAGGCAGTTTTATCTAATATTTTGAGTTCTTTTGATGCTAATTCATTGGGTTTCACGTTCACTTTTGAGATCAGTCCTCTATCCATTATCTTCTTGGATCTTTGTCTCACCTCAGATTCAGATCAAAATATTATTACTTATACTCATTTTAAACCGGTTTCTGTTAATAATTATGTACATGCATCCAGCAATCACCATGAACAATGGCTTAAAAATATCCCTTTGGGGCAGTTCCATTGCCTCAAAAGGAATTGCAGTAGAGAATGTGAGTTTGTGCATCAATCAGATATTTTAAGTGAAAAGTTTATTTCAAAAGGTTATGATGCGAAACTTATCACTGACTCATTTAATAAAGTTCAGGCCTTAGATAGATCACAACTATTGAAGAATACCTAAACTAAAACTAAAACTAAAACCAAGTCTCGTCTGAATTATACCACACCTACACCTGGGGCTGATGGTAATCCTTTGTCTGTGAGATTCATAACAACCTATAATCAATCTCATAGGTCTATTCGTAACATCTTGAATGACCATTGGAAAATTCTGAAATGTGACCCTCAGTTAGGGGCTATTCTTCCAGACAGGATTCCCATCACCTATAGAAAGGCTAGAAACATCAAGAGTCTAGTTGCTCCCTATAAACTCAGGTCAACTGATGCATCTGCACTGCCACCGCTGTGGTCCCTAGTGTTATGAATTGCAGGTAGCTTAGGACATATAAATCATAATTAATACAGGTCACAGGTACATATAGAGTACATATATAGCTTAAGTACAGCTTGGAGCATATTGTCAAAATCATAGCTTTCTTTTGTATTTGAAATATGGTTGTTTTTGCTAGGAAAAGGACAGGATATTTGTACATAGGTACAGAGACATAAAAGAGGAAGTAACTCAGGGGTAAACACGCTGTGGTCAAACTGTAATTTCTGATGATAAACATCATAGGTCAGTAGCCAGAGAGTATGGTCAAATATCACGTACGCAGCAAACAATAAGTCTCCATATAAGTCAGGGTGACAGGTCATTGATTAGAACCAAAGTGAGAGTGGGAGACCACACAGATGAGACTTACTGAGACTGGCTGACCTATCGTAATATCTTTTGGTTTGTGAGTATGACATGCATATTAGATAAATAATCTCTGCATAGTTAGGAATGGATTGTTAGCTTACTGTTAGCCGTTAGCTTACAAGTTAGCTTGTTGCGATATTTCTGATAATTTTGTTGTGATACAATAAATGACAAACCTTATCTTATACAAACTCTGAGTGACCTTTCTTTATAATAATCTCACAATACTCTTGCATCTTAGAGTGTGAACCGAGAATCTACAAGTACGATATCGTGATTTGTGTTTTTGCTTAGTGCAGGATATAACTTATCACGAGGCATTACTTGGGAGAGGAAGGTTGGCAGCGAGCCCAGATTACTAGTGGCAATCACAGGTGCGGCAGAGGCTGATGTATCACTTGTAAACATCTTAGTATCAAATCTAGTTTTGTCTCCATTCCAAAGGGTATTGTTCACAAAGTGAGGGCCCACATCAATTGTTTGAGCCCTTATATAGTTTATGTGCTGCAATTTGGCTGTGACCTACAATACGTTGGTCGTACGACACGCCCTCTGAGCACTCGCTTCCTGGAGCATAGGAGAAATGTAGTAAATTGTAACAATTCCCATAATGTATCTAGACATTTCAAACTGGTACACAACTAGGATCCCAAAACTTTGACCATCATGGGCCTTGAATACATTTCTCCTCTTGCCCTGGGGGGCGATCGCTTTAAGATTCTTTGTCGCCAGGGGACATTCTGGATCCACCAGTTGGGCACATTGTCTTCTGGTGGACTCAATGAATGCTTGGACACAAGCACCTTGTGTAGCAACCAGGGAGTCATGCAGCCCTCGGCGCGCTCCCCACTCACCTGCTACTCCGCTTGGTCCTCCCACGCCACGCAAACAGACTCCCTCAAGGATGCCGATTAACGCTACTCCTAGGCACGCGTGCGCACGCCAGCGTGCCCCTTGTAGTGCCGGCTCTGGGCGCGCACCCAGTCATGCGCTCGCAGGCGCGGCCACACGGAGGTGCAGCCACACAGAGGCGCCCCATCCCCTTAAAGGCACACTACACCAACCTAATGCTGCAATCAAATGCAGGCTTACTACTGGGCTCTCTAGCTCCTCCCCTGGGAACCCTTCTGGACCTATCCTTGCCGCAGCCTGACCCATCCACACTCCCCCTCATTGCTACCCTGCCATTGGCTCCTCTCACCTATATATGCCCTGCGGTTTCACTGACTCGTCGGCTTAGCATAGAACTAGTTGTTCTCATTACTCTCTGCCTCCCTAGTCCTGTCCTGTATTTTCTTGCAGTCTTCCTTGTGTACCGAACCGGCTTCCTCTTCGACTCTCCGCACCTCTGGCATCCCGAACCTGTCATACGGCAATACGACTCTCCGCACCTCTGGCATCCCGAACTTGGCATACGGCAATACGATTCTCCGCACCTCTGGCACCCCGAACTCGGCATATGGTAAAATGATTATGTCTCTCTCTCTAACCCCGGACTTGGCTAACAGTACCCACTACTATTCGTACATCTCCTGCCACGGCCCGGACATTCAGACCATTCTACTCTCAAGACCTGCCCTCGTGGCTGTGGGTGGCGTTATATCCTTTCCCACCACAGCACCGTGGTCCCGCCTCGTTTGTGGTGAGCACTACCTGACACCTTGGTCTAGCTCCTTGTTCCTGCACTCCTCCCTGCTATTAGTACACATCCATTAAATAACTCTGTTCCTTTTTTGTTCTTCTTCTCCTGCCTCGTTTTGAGTTCATATACACATACAGCGTGCTATCGGCACATAGATTTATGTGTTCATCGTTGTACAATTTATTAAATTGTGCATGTTGTTCCATCCTTATATATTTATATTTACTTTTTTATTAGAACTAGAGATTATATATATATATATGTATAGTTTTTAGTCTTTTTGATTTTGTCTGTCATTATTCATTATAATTATTGATCATACTTATTCATGTATTATGTTCCAACATAGTTATACTTTTTATACTTTTTTATTTTACAATAAAATTTTATTAAATATATGTATTGTTTTATTTTTATTATTTTATTATTTTATATTCATCATATATGAATTTATATAGGTCTAAGTGATGGATCTTTTTGAGCGTAATATTTTTTAAGATTGCATATGAGTTGTCTTCATCAAGTTTCTTGTTTTCTATTCCGTGCAGTTTTTCATTCTAGATATATATTGTTGTCTTTATAACTGCTTTTGAACACATTTATTACTGTTATTCTATTGGGTATGAGGTAACCTTAATGAGTCCACCTACTGTATGAGAATGTAATTGATTGGTTGCTAAGCAACAATAGGGGTTATATACTCCTACATGTGAACTTCCAAATCATTCCCCTTTGAGAAAGTCGCTGTTGCGACAAAACGCGTCAGGGACGTCATTACGCAATCACGTCACGACACTACGTCATCAAGGAAATGCGCGATCAGGTCGGGTCGCGCAAGACGTTTTTACAGACCGTGTGCTTTCCTGGGTCCTGTGAGACACTTATCCGAGCTGCCATACATCCGCAAAAGGGCTACATCTTGCGATTGAGCAACCCTTCACTGATTGCCAACACGGACTACCATCTTTCCTGTGGTCTTGCATCTTTGGATTGCGGTGGACATATCAGTTTGGCGGTGATATATGATTTCACAACTGCACATTTTTATTTGTCATCTTGTGAGTGCGATTCTTATCCCTCCCTTCTCCCTTCCCCATTTCCAATAAATTGTTACCTTTTTACGCTATGGGGCTATGGTGTTCTCTCTCCTCTTTTCTTATATACAGTATATATATATTTAGAAAAAAAAGCTGTGTGTGCTGTGCACGCGCATAGTAAGTGAAACTTCTTTGACTTTTGTCGCAGAAATTGACTTATAACGCGCGTGCTCGGCACACATGTGTCAGTCAGTGTATGTGTCAGTCAGTGAGTATGTATGTGCGTGTGTGTCACTCAGTGTGTGCATGTGTGTCAGTCAGTGAGTATGTATGTGTGTGTGTGTGTGTCAGTCAGTGTGTGCATGTTTGTCAGTCAGTGTGTGCATGTGTGTCAGTCAGTGTGTGCATGTGTGTCAGTCAGCGTGTGTGCGCGTGTCAGTCAGCGTGTGTGCGTGTGTGTCAGTCAGCGTGTGTGTGCGCGTGTGTCAGTCAGTGTGTGTGTGTGCGCGTGTCAGTCAGTGTGTGTGTGTGCGTGTCAGTCAGTGTGTGTGTGTGCACGTGTGTCAGTCAGTGTGTGTGCGCGTGTGTCAGTCAGTGTGTGTGTGCGCGTGTGTCAGTCAGTGTGTGTGTGCGTGTTTCAGTCAGCGTGTATCAGTCAGTGTGTGTGCGCGTGTGTCAGTCAGTGTGTGTGTGCGCGTGTGTGAGTCAGTGTGTGAGTGTGTGAGTGTGAGTCAGTGTGTGAGTGTGAGTCAGTGTGTGAGTGTGTCAGTCAGTGTGTGTGTGTGTCAGTCAGTGTGTGTGTGTGTGTGTGTGTGTGTGTGTGTGTCAGTCAGTGTGTGTCTCTCTCTCTGTGTTGTGTGAATGTCTCTCTGTGTTGTGCCCCCCACCCCTCCTCCTCCCCCCCTCCCACTACCCCAGGCAGAGCTGCGGACTCCCACCCCCCCCCCCGCGACACGTGGTCCCGTTACCCCTCTCCTCCCGTCTCTCACTACCCCAGGCGGAGCTGCGGACACGGAGCTGCGGACTCCCAGCTCCCCCCCGGCGACACGTGGTCCCGTGACCCCCCTCCTCCCGACTCCCCCCCTCCTCCCTACTCCCACTACCCCCCTCCTCCCGACTCCCACTACCCCAGGCTGATTTCCGGACACGGAGCTGCGGACTCCCAGCCCCCCCGGCGACACGTGGTCCCGTTACCCCCCTCCTCCCGTTACCAAAGCAGGAGTGACAGGGCAGGGGGTGGAGCCTCGGCCTCAGCTATCCCACCACGGAGCAGCGTACTCCACGGCGGGCAGCACCACAGAGCCCGTGCCGGATGAAGGGAATTAAATACCCCTTAACACACCTTACGTGACAGCGAATCACCGGCTGCCAATTAAATTTTGAGGGCTGCCGCCGCCGCCGCATGTCAGCAGGAAAGCGGAGGTAGGGAGGAGAGAGGCTGCGCGGCATGGCAGCGGCCATTAGGAGCGGCGGCTATCGCCGCCGCATATGTCACGGTGTGTGGGGGGTGGGGGGCTCGGGGGGGGGGGGTGATTAGGAGCGATTAGGATTTGTGGAGCGGGTGTGATGTCAGTGTTGGGGTCGGGCTGAGCCAAAACACCGCCCGGCCTCAACTGCCAGCACTGACGTCACATCCGTTTCATTTCTTATCTCCACAATTCTTTTTTGCCCCATCACGAATGAGGTGCCACTAAGGAAGTTTCACTTCAAAAAGAGAAAAAGAGATGGCGCCACCTAAATCCAATATAAACAAACAAATATGATGAAATAAATAGCTATTAATAACTAAATCATATAGAACATATATGAAAATAATTTAAAATAAAATAAAAAAAAGATAAATGAATAGTGTCCAGATACAAATCAAAATCCAACTCCAAACGCTGTCCAAAAGAATCTTTGCAGCCTGAATGCAGGGGGTAACCACTCCCTTCAAGATATCTACAGAATAAACAAACAAAAAACAGGCGCACTCATAGCATATTAAGGTTTACAAATTTATATGGGGTAGGATGTATAAAAATGCACACTCACAAACATAGGAAATATAAAAGCATTCATGAGTTATACTCAATCGCCAGCCCAGGTGCAAGATACAGCCACTCCAGTGTCGTCTGATGTGAAGGAGTCCAAATAACGGAGCAAGTGGAGGGTAACTCTCTGCTTCCAGCCCTTCATCACCACAATGAGCTCCTGGCGGCAATCTTGCGAGAGCTCGTGACATCACTTCACTGGGTTATCCGGGTAGCCTATGGCGATCCCCACACAGATATCGGGGGAAACGATGCCAAATCAATAAATAGTCCCATGTATCGGAGTGGCAAATGCACAGTAAAACAGGACAATATATCAGAAATGAGGTCCTACCCCATATAAATTTGTGAACCTAAATACGCTATGAGTGCGCCTGTTTTTTTTTATATATATATATATATATATATATATATATATATATATATATATATATATATATATATATATATGTGTATATATATATATATATATGTGTATATATATATATATATATATATATATATATATATATATATATATATATATATATATATATATATATATTATATAATATATATATATATATATATATATATATATATATATGTGTATATATATATATATATATAGTTGCATGATGAAGCCATTGTACAAATGAATGGATAATAGTTATTTTGCACATTATTGTACTGTATGTGTTGTGGGGGGAGGCATTGATGTATTTATGTAGGCCTCCCGAGTGATGGGTGAGGGTGGGTTAACCCCATAATGACTGTAGCAGTTAATAACCGCTATGGTGATTAAGGGGTTAGGGGACATTACATTGGCTGTTTTTATTCTTGTTCATGTTTTGCAGCATCGGAGGGGGCATGGACGGTGATGAAAATGAGGATGGCCTTCATCGTGGCAGCCGGACATGGGTGAGTGCTATATGTATTTATTGTATTTATTGTTCTTTATGTATTTTAAATGGGCAAATTTACTATTATCCTGTCACGGCTGTGCTCGCCACAAACCTGAGTCGGACCGCGTGGCTGAGGTGGGGTTGTAAAAGCACCGACCTTAGACTGCGCAGGCTGATCCAGATTGCGCAGTTCGTAGTCGTACGTAGCAGGATCAGGATAGAAGACAGCATCGTCGGTGGACACGCCAGGGTCAGGACTGGAGACATCGGGTAAACGTTGTTCAAGCAGGAGTTCGGCAACAGGTAGTCAGGAGAGCCCACTTCAGCTTAGGAGCGCGGGAGTGGCCTCTGCGCGTGCGGCGACCATGGCCCATGGTACTGGTCTCAGGAGGTGGTAGACAGAACAGAGTAGCACACCGCCTAGCTGCACTGGTAAACCAGTGCATCAGCGCAAGAGTCCTGAGCGGGCTGGGAAATCCTCCGTTTCAGCGCAGGAAACAGGAACAGACCGCTGCATGAATATAGCAGCCGGTCACAGGAAACAAGGAGCTGAAGTAACAAGGAGAGTACTCAGCTTCAGCACAGGAAACGGGAACTGACCGCTGCATGAGACTAGCAGCCGGTCACAGGAACCAGGGAGCTGAAGTAACAAGGAGAGTACTCAGCTTCAGCACAGGAAACAGGAACTGACCGCTGCATGAGACTAGCAGCCGGTCACAGGTACCAGGGAGCTGAAGACAGCAAGGAGAGTACTCCGCTTCAGCACAGGAACAGACCATTGCGTGACACTAGCAGCCGGTCTCAGGAACCAAGGAGACAGACAAGGCAAGGCTTATGGCAGAACACAGAGACATCCAGGAAGGAATATGCTCGGCAGGGAGCATTGTGGGAAAGCAGTACTTAAAGGTCAGAGAACCAATGGCAGAAGGGGCGTGTGGCAGTATTGCTTTGGTGAGTGAATCCAGGCTGCAGTAAATATCCGGGAAAGTGTTCCAGGACTGCACATGTCTGCAAGTTAAGGCAAACAGTAAACCGAGGAGCGGATTCCTTACAGTAACCCCCCCTTCACGTGAGACCTCCGGGCGAACAAGACCACTCATAGAGTTGGGGGACCAGGAGTTGTTCCTGAACCGTCTAGGATTGGTGTTAGAGTCATGGTCCAGAGACTCGTGGTCATTCCTTTGTGTACCCCCACCCCCCGGAGAGAACTGCGGCCAGACAGGGCATCCATGGGTCTCGGGGACATTGAGTTGTTCCTAAAGTGTTTTAGGCGGAAAGGGGATCCGTAAACGAGTAGTTCCTTGGTGAGTACTGTTCTAGGATATGAGAGAGGTGGTAGAGATATCATTGGTATATGGCTCGCCCCGCGAAATGGCTTGGGAATCCAAGGCTGTGAAGAACCAGAGGGTTCCAGAGCAGAAACGGCAGAAGAACCCCCACTGGGAATCCAGTTTATAGTAATGGGACCAGAATTTAGGATAAGCGGCCTTGATAGTTGATCGAATATACCAGGACGACCTTCGGGACAGACAAAGTCTTGGCTGACCTCTGTATGTAGGAATTTGAGAGGGACTTCTCCTCCAGAGGTCTCCCAGGTAGTGGTCAGCGAGGGTATAGGGAGGGTGGGAGCATTTCTCGGTATTGGTATTGAAGGTGACAGGGCAAGCAGTAAACCAGACATAGAGACCGAAATCTTGGGATACGTACATTTCCAACTCAAAGGAAATAACAGGGGCAACAGAAGGTTCCGAGGGGAAAAACCATGGTTTCACAGAGGCAGAGAAGCACTCAGCAGTGGAGCTCCCAAATACTGGGGAACCCTCAGTGGGAGATAGTATTGTCTGGGGAGTAGGAATAGGCTTTGGGGCTTTAATATCAGAAACTTGAGAATCAGGCAGAGCAAGGGTAGCGGAGGGAGGGGAGCTAACCTCAGTAGCTGAAGTCTGTACTTCAGTGACAGGGACCTGAGTGACTACAAAAACAGCAGCGAGTAAAGGAATTGACTCCGGAGCTGGAGGCTCGGAATCCATAACAGAAACATCACGCAAAGCAGGGGTACCGATAGGAGAACTAGCGTCAGGAGCTGGTGCCTGGGAATCAGTGACTGGTAATGGGAAAGTAATGATGGGAGTTAAAGAGACAATAAGCGGTAAGTTGGAACCGTGGAAACTCACAATAGCAGAAACCTTTGAAGTAACAGGAGTCTTATCCAAAACTGCAAGGGCCCTAACAACAGCTTGCCATGACAAAAACAGACTTAGGCGTGTTTACTAGTGCAAAAATTCTGATAACGGGACTCCTAGCCAGTGGTGAGGGTGTCAGGGTTTGACTAGTGAGAAAATCTGATATAGTGATAAGTGACTTAGAATCAATCACTGAGGTTCTATGTTTGCTGGACATGTGTGAGAAAGTACCCTTTAAGACAGGAATTTTAATTTTTACCCCGAGTAACCCAACGGTTGCTGGAGCACGTTTAGCTGCAGTGCTGAGGGACTGAGGTTTAGCAAGGGCAGTAAAACTAAATAGCTCAGAGTTAAACACCAGGACATGTAATATATGCAGGTGGTCTCAGACTGTACTAAGGGGGTAACAACAGATATGCTGATCCCTGGAGGGTTTGCATGGGCAAAGAAATCAGGGGAACTAACAGCAAGGACGACCTCTATAGAAAGAGATTCTGAATCTGAAGGGAGGTTTTTACTTCTCCGAGTATCAGGGCCGGCAAGGCAAATTTCAGAGAGAGGGGAAACTGTGTGCAGACTTCTAGCTAGCACATATGAAAAAACGTCGCTTTTGAGTGAAAACAGTGTGTCAGCAAACCTTCCTGGGAACACCACATGAACCCCAGGAGGGGCATACTGACCACTGTACGGTTTTAACCCTAAGCTTTGAGAAGGGGAGAACACAGACAGTACACGGGGGGTAATCATAACTGTACTGGTCTCTGAAGTGGGTATTTGGTAAGGAGTGTCTGGGAAACCAGAAATGACTGCAGATTCCACGATGTGGGAACTATATGCTGAAGCAGGGATCATCGCTCTCTGGGTGACAGACTGGTTCAGCGAAGTACCCGGGAATGGGAACTCTGCGACCAAGCTTAGGGAAAAACTTGGTAACTGAATACATTTAACTGGAATCAGAACTTTAGCCGAAGTTTCAGGGGGCACAGCAGCTGTGACTTGAGCTGAAGCAGGTGTTTTATAGCAAAAACTAACTAAGGATTCAGCAACCTTGGGGAAGTCATTTAATGCAACCTCTGCTGTGGGACTTGGGGACACATTCTATGAGGCCAGAACGACGGCATTAGCTTGGAGGCAGCAAGAATTTACAGGAGTTAAAGCAGACAGTACCTGAGAGTAGAACATAGAGAGTTTTTCCTCTGTAATAGGTGAGACAAGGGATTTTTCCTCTGGAGCTAGAGACGTGACTATGGCTGGCGGAGAACAGGGGGTTACCAAAGGGGACTCAGAGAGCTGCCCCACAGGGGTTAATACAGGAATGACCCTGGGAACAGAACTTAGAAATTCAAACTGAGTACGTGGAGGTAGGAGGGATTCATTCTCTGACAGGGAAGGCATACAGAACTGCCTAGCAGGGGTTAAAGCAGGAAAAACTTCAAGGGCTGAAAAGGGAGATTCAGAGTTAGGAATAGAGGGACAAAGGGACTTGTTCTCGGATACTAGAGCCTTAGTGTTGGCTAGAGAAATATACGTATATTCCAGGGGAACCTCACAGGACTGATCAGCAGGGGTTAACGTAGACGTATCATTGGTGTCAGAGTACCCAGGTGTACAATCAGGGCTAGGGACCGTGGCAGCTTCTACGTTAGGGGGCAGTGATAGTGGGTCAGTTTGGTCATTTCCTGGAGAGGGAGATACGTTCCCAGGTTTAGCGACAGGACTGGCAGCACAGGTGGATTGCCAAGCGGCAGCGTAGCTGGCGAGTAGAGGGTCCTGTTCCTTTATGCAAATGTCCAAAGTCTGGCAAAGTACACGGAGTGTGTCTTGAGCATGAACCAACATGAAGAGAGGGTCCTGTTGTACTACGGGAATGTCCAATGATAAGGCCAAGGTAAAGAGTATATCTTGGGCGTTTGGCAAGTTTGATAGGATTCACATTATCCCAGGTTAAAGGGGAACCAGGGGAGCAAACACAAGCGGCCAGAGACTGTTTTAAGTCCTTGAGGCAGTAAGCCTTAATAATGAGATCGTTACGGCATTGTCTTTGCAACGGGGTTAAACCTGCATACATAATCTGTTCTTCAATCAGGGGTAGTATTTCGCACAGATACTGGTTTTCAAACTGGGACTGGTCTAAAGGCCGGGACAGGATTTCAGACAGAAACTTACCAACCCTCACCACAGGGCGGTCCGAGTTTGTGGGGCCGAGCATACTGTCACGGCTGTGCTCGCCACAAACCTGGGTCGGACCGCGTTGCTGAGGTGGGGTTGTAAAACCACCGACCTTAGACCGCGCAGGCTGATCCGGATTGCGCAGTTCGTAGTCGTACGTAGCAGGATCAGGATAGGAGAAGACAGCATCGTCGGTGGACACGCCAGGGTCAGGACTGGAGACATCAGGGTAAACGTTATTCAAGCAGGAGTTCGGCAACAGGTAGTCAGGAGAGCTCCGCTTCAGCTTAGGAGCGCGGGAGTGGCCTCTGCGCGTGCGGCGACCATGGCCCATGGTACTGGTCTCAGGAGGTGGTAGACAAACCAGAGAAGCACACCGCCTAGCTGCACTGGTAAACCAGTGCTTCAGCGCAAGAGTCCTGAGCGGGCTGGGAAATCCTCTGTTTCAGCGCAGGAAACAGGAACAGACCGCTGCGTGAATATAGCAGCCGGTCACAGGAAACAAAGAGCTGAATTAACAAGGAGAGTAATCAGCTTCAGCACAGGAAACGGGAACTGACCGCTGCATGAGACTAGCAGCCGGTCACAGGAACCAGGGAGCTGAAGTAACAAGGAGAGTACTCAGCTTCAGCACAGGAAACAGGAACTGACCGCTGCATGAGACTAGCAGCCGGTCACAGGAACCAGGGAGCTGAAGACAGCAAGGAGAGTACTCCGCTTCAGCACAGGAACAGACCGTTGCGTGACACTAGCAGCCGGTCTCAGGAACCAAGGAGACAGACAAGGCAAGGCTTATGGCAGAACACAGAGACATCCAGGAAGGACTATGCTCGGCAGGGAGCATTCTGGGAAAGCAGTACTTAAAGGTCAGAGAACCAATGGCAGAAGGGGCGTGTGGCAGTATTGCTTTGGTGAGTGAATCCAGGCTGCAGTAAATATCCGGGAAAGTGTTCCAGGACTGCACATGTCAGCAAGTTAAGGCAAACAGTAAACCGAGGAGCGGATTCCTTACATATCCATATGTGGATAATATTAAATTTGCACATTACTATACTGTATGTGTTTAGGGTGGTGTATTTAAGTGTTGTAATTGTTTTTGGATGCACTGAATTGGTACTGCAGGCCTGCGGGGAACACCTGAGGGCCACCGCCGACCTATAGTATCATTGCTGTGCATCCCAAAAATGTGATATATGTAATGGGGGTATAGGGATTGTTGGGGGCTGTCCTGGAACCAGATTCCATATTCTCGGTCTCCCTTTGCAGCTCATGGGATTCATTTCTCCCTTGTTCAGCTGCATGCTATTTTCCCTGTCCCAGCAGCTAGCTGCATGAGAAAAGGCAACATTATTGCTACATTAAAACTGAAAAAGGTACGCAAACCCAAAAACAACCTAATCGTATTTAGAAACTGTGTCTATTTAGTGCACCACGAATAAAGGATTAGTGCAAAAACTATTCAACATATAAGGCACAACCCTTGTAATAAAAATATGAAAGTGTAAACCATACAAAACCGTTGGTGTAGTGTCTGCTGCTTATAACAAAGAGTGGCTCAATACTCCCACGAACTAAGAAATTAAAACAAGAAGAAAGCGCAAAAACGCTAATGGTGAAGTAAGTCAAAATAAATCTTTAAAGTATTTAAAGGGTGAGTATTCTGCGTACATCAAATATAAAAACCATAAGCATTTGTGTGTTTCACACGTGAAGTTACCACACGGCAAACATCAGGAAGGCTGGTCTGGAGAATGTCACTCTGGTCACTCAGTTCCTGCAGGCTGGTAACACCGTCAGCATCTATCAGGATACCCACAGACTGGGTTTTACTGTCCGCAGTGTCCACCGAAGCCGCCCGACAACCGGATCATCTGTCCCACGTCAAGCGCTGCCCGCACAGAGCAAAAGTCTCCTGCAGCCGGTCACGTGAATACGTGAAGGTAAAACTGCAGGAACCGAGTGACCAGAGTGACATCCTCCAGACCAGCCTTCCTGATGTTTGCCGTGTGGTAACTTCACGTGTGATACACACAAAAGCTTATGGTTTTTATATTTGATGTACGCAGAATACTCATCCTTTAAATACTTTAAAGATTTATTTTGACTTACTTCACCATAAGCATTTTTACGCTTTCTTCTTGTTTTCATTATTGCTACATGTTGTTTTCATAGCCTGTGTTGGTTGCCTGCAGCTCATATTCTTCTAGCTGAGAATGGGCTATTCCTACCCCCTGTCCTTGCTGACAGTTAGTATAGTCTCACTTCCCATCTAGTGTGACCCTTGCTCTTCACTTCCTTTTCACCCTGGACTCTGAGTGAGTAACTGCCTGCTATTTACCCATGCAAGGCCTTTCTGTTTTACACTGTCTCATCCTTGATACACTGCACTTCAGACAGAGATGCACTCTCTACCTACATTACATCTACAAGTACCTTTCTCCCTGTGACTTTCCCTCAATAAAACTAAGAAAGAGAAAAGGACTTGTTTGTGCTTTGGAAGACGGAAGACATGAGTTAAGCTTACTGGAACTAATCATACATCATTCGTGACCCTTGTTTCAGGAAAGTATAACAGAGACCATATGTTGGGAAATCACACAGGAGCTACTACTCAAAGACTTTATGCTAATCCAGAATAGTCTCTGCACCTCAGAGCAAGCAGCCTTACACTGTCAGACAGGGCAGGAAGCTTTATACAGCAAACTTCACACAGCCTGCAGCCTTACAAACAAGCAAGCAGATTTACATTGCACACAGCCTGCAGCCTTACAAACAAGCAAGCAGATTTACACTGGTCACAGAGCCTGCAACTTCACAAAAGGCAGCAGCGCTACAGTCAGACAGTAATCTTACACAGAACTTTGATTGCCTTTTTTCTGTTTGAGTTCACACTCTGCACAGCTCCATAGCGAGGAGCTACCATCTCACCTACCCCCTGCGCACGTCCCCATGGCTAGCGCCATCAAGGGCCACGCTACCGGACACCCGCCAGGACACGGGTCAGAGCCACCGGACACCTGTGAGTGCAGCCGCCCCTACGCTGAACGCTGCAGGACACCGCTCGGTATCATCTGAGACAGTCGCCCATCGCTGACGCAGGTAACAGACCGCACACCACACGCACTGGCTAAAGGCCTACACACACCGACAGCATGGCAGAACACAGATCCTCACCACATCACGCAGGAGAGTGACCACTCAGACACAGAGACCGCTGCGCAACTGCAACAGGCGCAAGCAGACGCAAGGCCTAAACGGACAGTCACACTGACACAAAAGGCCCACGAAAAATATGAGACTGACATTGAAGCGCACCGCTGCATTCTCTTCTATATGCTAAATTAGCGAAGGCCTGGGGAACTACCACACTTGGAATTCGCAATATCGCCGGCACTGGCAATTCTGTACAACAGCTCGAGCAGGCAATAACTCAATTAAAGATAGATCACTCATGCTACCAAGAGCTGTCAGAAGCATACATCACTTACTTGGCCAGGGCTAACACTGGCGAAAGCCTGCAAGAAAGGGATTTACAGCATAATATTGACTTGATACGTGACAGAGGGGTGCGAACCGCCATCAAGGATGCCCAAAGCGAGAGAAAAGAGCTTCTCCTGGAGACCGCATCACAGCGCTCCAGCACATCCAGACACTCGTCAAGGTCAGCAAGATCGGCACAATCTCACGTGTCTAGCGCAAGCGCAAACACCACCAAGATGCGAGCCACCGCAGAGGCCGCACGTGCCAGGGCCGCATACGCTCAGAAAGAGGCAGCCATGAAACTAGAAAGAGCATAGAAGAGGAGCAGACAGCCGCTGCCACCGCGGCTGCAGCCACTGCCACCGCTGCTGCCACCGCCACTGTAGCCACTGCCACTGCTGCTGCCACTGCCGCTGCAGCCACTGCCACCACTGCACGGAAAAAGACAGAGGTGGACGTTAACCTAGAGGCGCTAAATCAAGAAAGGGAAGCAGCTGCCACTATAGCCCAAGCCGAAGTCATAGAAGCAGCCGCGCGACAGGACGGCGGGGAGCAACCGTACAGAATGATAGCCTCAGAGGATCCAGTCCAATGCACTGAAGACTACGTAAGGAGCCTCTTCAGCATAAACACCAGCGCACCATCTCAAAATGGTGGGAGTGACTCCACAGACACCGAAGACTTGCTATGTCCACGAGGAGAAGACGCTGTTCCTTCAATGGTACATGCTGCCTGGGATAGCCACAGCTGCAACAGTGATCCACACGCCAGCGCGCACACGGATGCAACACAACAGGCTCGCAATCCAGGTACACCCACACGGGAGAACACAGCCCCTCACACTTACCAGAAGTCATCACGCGTCCACGCCAAGGAAGAGGCGACCGCACGGACCCTCCCAGCAACTACCTCAGAACGTGACCAACACGCCGATGCCTCAGGCCTGACAGACATAGCCAAGTACATGATCCGGCGTGACCTGGTGCAAACAGGACTCACCAACTTTGACGACCGTCCTGAGAACTACCGGACATGGAAGTACATGTTCAAGTACGCAATCAACAGCCTGGGCTTCTCAGCAAGGGAAGAGCTCAACCTGCTATCAAAATGGCTGGGAAACGAATCCAGGGAGCACGCTAAGAGACTTCGGACGGCAACCGCGAGCCACCCCCAAGTAGGTCTTCACCTAGTGTGGGAAAGGCTAGAAGAGTGTACGGTAGCCCCGAAAGCAGTCGAGGATTCGCTCTTCAAAAGAGTCGACAGCTTTCCCAAGATCACAGCTAGAGACTACTCGAAGTTACGAGAGCTCGGGGACCTGCTGCAAGAGCTGGAGTTTGCAAGAAAAGACCATTACTTAACAGGTCTCAACGTCCTAGAATCAGCTCGCGGAGTGAGACCCATCCTGGAGAAGCTACCCTACAACCTCCAAGAAAGGTGGATTTCACAAGGCTTCAAATACAAAAGGGAGAAGCAAGTCACCTTCCCCCCCATTCTCATTCTTCTTGAGCTTCATTCGCGAAGCGGCAAAGACAAGGAACGATCCCAGCTTCATCTTGGGTGCGCAAACCACACACAGTGCAAGCAGCCTGAGGAATGAGAGACCAGTGGTGAGGTACGGTAACACTCAAACACCCATCTCGGTCCACAGGATGGGCGTGTCCCCCACGACCCAAACTACTCCCGATCAGTCAGTCGCCGGAGACAAGGAACCAAGGTACCCAAGCAGGGAATGTCCCATACACAAGAAGCCACACCCACTTAACAGGTGCTTTGGGTTCAGGATGAAGTCCCTAGAGGAACACAAGGAGTTACTCTGAGAATTCGGAGTTTGCTTCAGGTGCTGGAATTCCACGACTCACCTAGCCAGAGACTGTAAAGAAGAAATCAAATGTGTAGTGTGCAAAAGTGACAAGCACGTAACATCACTACATCCAGAGGCGCTGACACTCCACCAACTCAACAACCCATCCTCCATAGTGGAGCATGGTGGGGAGGAAGGAGAAGGAGAGCCAACGTCCGTCACTTTTCGGTGCATCGAGGTTTGCGGAAAAGGAAGTGACAAAATATCCTCTCTGTACCATGTCTTGGCCATCTCCAAGTGACAGGAGGGCCAAGTGAAGAGAAGAGACAAGGTCATACCCCTGAGATCAACAAAAACATCCTCACATCAGGGGGATGTGACAATGGCCTAGGATGCTCAGCAGTCCAGATAGCTATGGATGATGAGTCGAATCCACCGAAAGAAGAAAGTAACCCCCCAAAAGTGACCGACAAAGGGATCGTCCAAAAGACAATAAACAATCAGACAGTCCTCCTGAGAGCAATGACACGGCTGAGACGTACAGCCATTCCTCTCAACAGAATATCAAGTGGAAAAGCGGCCAGCTGCCATGGCTGGCATAGCTGCAAAAGACTTGCCCCTGCAGGTGAAGTCGCAGTGGCAAAAAGACTGTCCTCTCACACGTCAAAAAAGAGACATTCGCAGAGACATTTCACAAAGGGATTTACAAGGACAAAAGAGACTATTCTTCGTCATGTCCAGGGAGAAAACAACCTCCTGACGGCATTTAACGAAGAAATACAAAGGAGTATCGTCAAAGTAGGTGGAGACGTTCTCGTGCGAAAGAAACGTTCCGATGACCTAGGGCGTACAGCGTTCCAGACAACAAGGGACGGTAACAAACAAGTACCATCGATGGAAGATGGAGAATTCCAGAAGTTAATGGATAAGGAGCTCTTCAAGGACAGACCAGGCAGTTGGGTGACCCCGTTACCATTCCATTCACCAAGAAGACACCTCCCAAACAACAAAGAACATGCCATCTCTAGGCTCACTTCGCTCCTCTGCGACCTACAAAGGAAACCGGAGACTA
The DNA here is from genome assembly GCF_040206685.1 of Ascaphus truei. Taxonomy (NCBI): domain Eukaryota; kingdom Metazoa; phylum Chordata; class Amphibia; order Anura; family Ascaphidae; genus Ascaphus; species Ascaphus truei. The sequence continues at coordinate 30,567,493 of NC_134489.1, forward strand.
AACTTAACTTTGTGGCTTTCATCCAGAAGACATTCCTTAGCGACCACACAAAGCCAGTACCTCCACTGAAGGAAGGTGAAGAATGCTGGTACCTCCTATCATCTGGGGTCTACAACCCTTGGGAACCCGATCAAATCCGGGTAGTGTTCAACTCCAGTGCTCAGCACCAGGGGGTCTCCATGAACAATGCCCTCTTCACTGGACCAGACTTGACAACCAGTCTTCCAGGATTGTTGATCCGCTTCCGCAAGGAGCCAAAGGCTATCTCCTTCTGCCAAACGCCAGGTGAAAGAGTGACGGCTATCACGACTGGCATGCCTACAAGGGGATGCACTCTGTAGGTGAAACTACAGAGACACAAGGACTGTTCTTCCATAAGTTTGAAAAGAAAGAGGACCAGAGACCTTTGCAAAGACATTAGGGTGCACCCAGCTAACCTGGACCCGTGCATCCGCTTGGCATCCTTTGCCAAAGAACCGTGGCCAAGGGACTTTGAAACCAGTGATACCGGCCGGTGTCACATCGTTATGTGGACACGAATTTTGCATTGTTATGTTTGTTGTGCTGCACATATGTTCCACATATTCCAGGAATATAGTGGTATCTCCAGATACCAGACGGGGCTGTTGGGGTTGTCCTGGAACCAGATTCCATATTCTCGGTCTCCCTTTGCAGCTCATGGGATTCATTTCTCCCTAGTTCAGCTGCCTGCTATTTTCCCTGTCCCAGCAGCTAGCTGCATGAGAAAAGGCAACATTATTGCTATATGTTGTTTTCATAGCCTGTGTTGGTTGCCTGCAGCTCATATTCTTCTAGCTGAGAGTGGGCTATTCCTACCCCCTGTCCTTGCTGACAGTTAGTATAGTCTCACTTCCCATCTAGTGTGACCCTTGCTCCTCACTTCCTTTTCACCCTGGACTCTGAGTGAGTAACTGCCTGCTATTTACCCCAGAAAGGCCTTTCTGTTTTACACTGTCTCATCTTTGATTCACTGCACTTGAGACAGAGATGCACTCTCTACCTACATTACATCTACAAGAACCTTTCTCCCTGTGACTTTCCCTCAATAAAACTAAGAAAGAGAAAATGACTTGTTTGTGCTTTGGAAGAGGGAAGACATGAGTTAAGCTTACTGGAACTAATCATACATCATTCGTGACCTTGGTTTCAGGAAAGGGGCACAGGGGGTGTATGTTGTTTATTGCAATGTTTATTGGTTGCAATTGTCCCCAATAAACATGCTATTATGCCTTAACCCCTTCATTGCCTTAGTGGATATGCGCTATGGTAATGAAGCAGCATTAATGTATTTTCATAATATTGTGCGGGAGTAGGGGGTCTCCTGGGCTGAACCGCATTGATTTGTGGCTCAGGGACCCCCTGCTTCCCGAGTTACAGGTCCCAGTTTGGGGAATCAGTGCCAGTGTCGCCACCATCTTTATAGCGGGCACGTCGCGTATGGGACGCTATAAAAATGACGGCGACACTGGCACCCGATGACCCATACCGGGGCCTTTAACTCGGGACGCAGGGGGTCCCTGAGCCCCAAATCAATGCGGTTCAGCTCAGGGGACCACCTGCTCACAGCACACTATAATTAAAAATGTATTCATGCTGCTTCGTTACCATAGCACATAGCCGCAAAGGTAAGGAATGATTGTTTATTTATATGTGTGTTTTATTCATAGTGTAGATGTGCAGAGGGTCTCTGCTGAACCGATTTGGTTTTAGGTCCGGGGACCTCCTGCTTCCCGAGATACAAATCCCTTTATGGGGTGCCGGTTTCCCTCTGCTTTGTTTACATTCCGCGGTCATGTGATCAGGACATTTAAATGCAGAGGGATACCGGCAACTCATAACGGGGCTTGTATCTCGGGAAGCAGGGGGTCCCCGGACCTGAAACCAATATGTTCAGCTCCGGAGACCCCCTGCACATGTACACTATGAATAGAATTGTTTTTAAAATAATTTTTAATGTGCCGATGTTTGCACCGAGAGAGCGGCGGATCTCTCTCTGCTGCAGACACATCTCGGCAGGGGACAGCTTCTCGCCAGGCAGACTGTCTCGCCACCGGTTACTCGCCATCTTGTCAAATGGTGGTGGCGAATTGATTCGCCAGGGATTTGGCCCTTCCTGCATACAGCGAGGGCAACATGCCAAAAACATGGCGAATTCGAACCCCTGGTGAATGCAATTTTCCGCCGCTTACTGCATGACCCCCTAAACATTCTCTAGGGTTCATATCCCCAATCGTCTTTTAATAAGGAATCCACTACTGGTTTTGACTATTTCCTTGCAGACTTATGCAGTTGCAAGCTTCTCCTGGCAATCAATAGCACATGTGCTGCCTCTCATTGCAGCTTCTGCCCTGTGCTACATCATTGGAGGAATGCTCACACACCCTCCTCCTGTGGTTGGATCTCCGCCCTTTATATTCTAGGCGTTGGCACTGAACCAGCGCCGAGCATAACTATTCCTACCTTTAATGTTACTGTCTCAGCCACAAACTGCCCAGGCCTGTCTCCTAGTGTTCTGCCGCCCCAGTTCCTGAGTATCCACAGGCCTGTTCCTGGACGTCCGTGCTGAAGCGTTGTTGCCAGCACTGGTACCTGCTGCATTCCCTCCTAGCAGTGGCTACCCTTCCTTTCCTGCAGACTGCTGCTATCTCCTTGCAGTGGCCTGCCTTGGACATCTGTGCTGAAGCGCTGTTGCCAGCAATGGTACCTGCTGCATTCCCTCCTAGCAGTCGCTACCCTTCCTTTCCTGCGGCCTGCTGCTATCCCCCTGCAGGCCATGTCCTGGATGTCTGTGCTGAAGTGTTGTTGCCAGCATTGGTACCTGCTGCATTCCCTCCTAGCAGTGGCTACCCTTCCTTTCCTGCGGACTGCTGCTATCCCCTTGCAGTGGCCTGCCTTGGTCTTCTGCGCTGAAGCGTTGGTTCTTCCCGATGCTGCCCTGTGGTGAACTTCAGCCAGCCTGCTGTCTCCTCCTGCTGAAATCGGCGTCATGGGCCGAGGCCGCTCCTCGCGCAGAAGCCACTCCCGCGCTCACGCTCCTAAGCTGAAGCGGGAAACTCCTGACTACCTGTTGCCGAACTCCTGCTTCAATAATGACGATGCTGCCTTCTCCAATCCTGACCCTGCGATGTACGACTACGAACTGCGCACTCCAGATCAGTCTGCGTGGACTAAGGCCGGTGATTATGTAACCCCACCTCAGCCCCGCGGTCCGGTCCCGGTTTGTGGCGAGCATCGGCGTAACAGTATGCTCGGCCCATTAAAACCGGACCGCGCCGTGGCGGGGGATGGCAATTTACCAACTGAAGTTATGTCCCGGCCTGCGTACCAGTCCCACTCTGAAGGCCAGTATCTGTGTGAAGTACTACCCCTGATTGATGAACTGTTTACGTATGAAGGATTAACCCCTTTGCAAAGACAATGCCGTTGTGATCTCTTTATTAAGGCTTACTGCATTCAGAACTTAAAACAGTCTCTGGCCGCTTGTATTTGCTCTCCTGATTCCCCTATATCCTTGGATAACGTGTAACCTATGGAACTGGCTGACGCCCAAGAGGCACTCTATGCCCTGGCCTTATCACTGGACATTCATCTAGTACAACAGGGCGCCCTCCTCATGTTGGCTCAGTCTCAAGATACACTCCATGTACTTTCCTCAACACTAGACATTCACATAATAGAACAGGACCCCCTCCTTGCCAGCTATGCTGCTGCTTGGCAGTTCCCCTATGCTGACAGTCCTGTTGCTAAACCTGTGGGGCTACCTCTCTTTCCTAAGAATGGCCAAACCATTTCTCTGTCGCTGCCCGCTAAGGAAGAAGCTGCCACGCTCCCTAATCCTGAGTTAACCTCCCTGGGTTCTGTCCCCGAGGTTATTCCGTTCTTAACCCCTGCTAGTCAGGCCTATGAGTCCCCCACTGTAAATCCCTATAGTTCGTCAGTCAAGGACACCTCCGTAGCTTCAGAGGATAAACCCCTTATGTCCTCTGACTCGGCTAAAATTCTCGGGGCTACGCCCCCTGAACTTTCGGCAATAATACTGGCTTCAGTTAAGAGTATTCTGGAGCCGTTTGTTTCTCTAAACCTGTTCGCAGAATCCCTACTCCTAGGTATTTCGCTGACCCCGTCTGTCACTCAGAGAGCTGAGACCCCTGCTTCTGAGCATAGACCCCTTTTCGTGGAATCTGTTGTCGTTTCTGATGTCCCAGACACTCTTTCCCAAATACCCACTTCAGAGACCAGCACAGTCGTGGTTGCCCCACTTGCACTGTCTGTGTTCTCCTTTTCTCAAATCCTAGGGTTTAAAGCAAACAGTACATATTATGTCCCTTTCCAAGTGACCCCTTCTGAGATCAGCATATCTGCTGTTGCTCCCTTAGTACAGTTACAGTCAGGGTCCCCCTTTTTGAAGGATCAAGTTTTCAAATGTAAAACTCCCTTTATCCCTGATTTTGTAAACCTGCAGTCCCTTCTCACTGTAGTTAAAGGTTCTCAAGCAGCCGCTGAGTTAAGCTCTGCCGCTGCAAAATCTTCTGTTGTAGAATAAAAATTGCCTAGCTTACTTCTGTCTGTCCTATCTGTGATGCCTATCACCTTTACTAAAATTTCTGTTTTGCAAGGTGTTTCTCCTATTAAGTCTGTGATACCTGCAATTCCTTTAATTGGTTCCAAAACCCCTGTCACTAAGTTTCCCATGGAGTCTGATGCCCTCACTAGGGATTCTCAGGGACCCAATTCTGAAACAAGCGCAATGTTCTCTGATTTCATTACAAGCAAGATGTCCCTTGTTTCTATTGGAAAGTCTACCCCAGTTTCTCTCACTGATCATGCCACAGCCTCCGGGATGATTAAAAATGACTTTAAGTCTGGGATGCCCACTCCTGTAATAATAATGTTTCACGCTGATTCGCCCACAGTATTCGGGGTATCCACTACTGACTGTATGTCTACTACCACGAACTCAGGGGTATCGCATTTGGAACTTTCCTTTTTCTCGAAAGATCCCGTCTTTAAGATGGACTTATATTTCTCTGTGTCTGCCACAATACTTGGGGTACTTGCTATTGACTGTCCTGTCCCAAAACTAGGGTTACCTCTCAAGAAGGTGCCTGGAGCTACCGATGTTAAAAACCCTATGTTTAAAACAGTAACAATTTGCATTTTTTCTCCCACAGTATCATGTGAAACCTGGGTACCTGGGACCTCCACTCCGAAGCCAAGCTCTAGTTCTCTGTCTTCTTTCTCTGTGTTGGAGGTACCCAGCTTTAACCCCAAGACTTTTTTCCCTAAGGCTGATGCACCGCTTAACCTCCTGCCTTTTTTTTGGGATAAAATCTGTTTTCTCACCTTTCAAACAGACTCCTTTCTCGCAGGTCTCTGTGCGGTGCCCAAAGTGCCCTTTCTGGATGGCATTTGGCCTTTCGCTAAGACGAAGACACCCTTAATGGACCTCATCGCTTTACCTGAAGCGTCCGTCCCTGTTCTCTATGGGTCCACTATGGGTATTGACATGCTTATTATGTCCTTCGCCAAGACCACAATTTCGGATTTGATTCTTTCTAAAGATGACAAACCAAAGGAAACAGATCCTTCTTCAACTGCCAGTACCATGACCAAGAGTTGCATACACACTGCTACTGACTCTCGCAAATTGCTTGGGATAGCAACCCTGCTTTGTATCAAAAGTACCGCTGCAATAGTGTGTAGTGAACCCTCCCCGCTCCATTCCCTCGCTAACCATCACCCGGAATTCCTTGAAAGCTAAAGACTTTCTCAACTTCCTCCGTACTGATTTCACCAAAGACATTGCCTTCTCTGAAGATCCCTCTGCCATTTTTGTCCGACAATCTGTGTCCTGTGTCCCGTACTCTTGGACTATTACTATGCACCGGACACCTGGCTACTGCCCTTCTGATGTTCCCATTCCGGAGCCCTCAGGTCCCATTGTCCATGTACCAAGAACTGCAGTGCCACCGCTGTCTTTTATGGCACTCGCTAATGTACACCTGGATTGTGGACCTAATTCTCGCCGGAGACACTTCAGGAACAACTCAATGTCTCCCAGACCTATGAATGGTCCTGTCCACCCAGGCTTCTCACCCAGTGGTGGGAGTACTGTAAGGAATCCCAACAAATTGTGGACTTTCAGCGCCACCTCTCGTCTAAGGAGGTTTAGGAACAACTCCATGTCCCCCAAATCTGTGAATGACTCTGTTCATCCGGAGGTCTCACCTGAAGGGGGGGGGGGTACTGAAAGGAATCCACTACTGGTTTTGACTATTTCCTTGCAGACTTATGCAGTTGCAAGCTTCTCCTGGCAATCAATGGCACATGTGCTGCCTCTCATTGCAGCTTCTGCCCTGTGCTACATCATTGGAGGAATGCTCACACATCCTCCTCCTGTGGTTGGATCTCCGCCCTTTATATTCTAGGCGTTGGCACTGAACCAGCGCCGAGCATAACTATTCCTACCTTTAATGTTATTGTCTCAGCCACAAACCGCCCAGGCCTGTCTCCTAGTGTTCTGCCGCCCCAGTTCCTGAGTATCCACAGACCTGTTCCTGGACGTCCGTGCTTAAGCGTTGTTGCCAGCACTGGTACCTGCTGCATTCCCTCCTAGCAGTGGCTACCCTTCCTTTCCTGCGGCCTGCTGCTATCTCCTTGCAGTGGCCTGCCCTGGACGTCTGTGCTGAAGTGCTGTTGCCAGCACTGGTACCTGCTGCATTCCCTCCTAGCAGTGGCTACCCTTCCTTTCCTGCGGCCTGCTGCTATCTCCTTGCAGTGGCCGGCCCTGTACGTCTGTGCTGAAGCGCTGTTGCCAGCACTGGTACCTGCTTCATTCCCTCCTAGCAGTGGCTACCCTTCCTGTTCCTGCGGCCTGCTGCTATCCCCCTGCAGTGGCCTGTCCTGGAAGTCTGTGCTGAAGCGTTGTTGCCAGCACTGGTACCTGCTGCATTCCCTCCTAGCAGTGGCTACCCTTCCTTTCCTGCGGCCTGCTGCTATCCCCTTGCAGTGGCCTGCCTTGGACTTCTGCGCTGAAGCGTTGGTTCTCCCCGACGCTGCCCTGCGGTGAACTTCGGCCAGCCTGCTGTCTCCTCCTGCTGAGATTGGCGTCATGGGCCGAGGCCACTCCTCGCGCAGAAGCCACTCCCGCGCTCACGCTCCTAAGCTGAAGTGGGGAACTCCTGACTACCTTGTTCCGAACTCCTGCTTCAATAACGACGATGCTGCCTTCTCCAATCCTGACCCTACGATGTACGACTACGAACTGCGCACTCCGGATCAGTCTGCGTGTACTAAGGTCGGTGATTATATAACCCTACCTCAGCCCCACGGTCCGGTCCCGGTTTGTGGCGAGCATCGGCGTAACACTTTTCCATTAGACGCTGGAAAGTGGCTGGAGCACCACATATACCTTGGGGCATAATAGTGAATTGATAAAACCCCAGCGGGCAGACGAAAGCTGTTTTCTCCTGATCTTCGGAGTTCATCGGCACTTGGTAATACACGGACCTCAGAAACAACACACTGAACCAGTTATTTCCCTACAGTGCGTTTAAGAGTTCTTCGATCCGAGTGAGGGTATACTGATCTGGTACAGTACGATAATTCAGGGTTCTATAGTCCACACATTGCTGTACTGACCTGTTCTTCTTCCGCACTACCATGATAGGCGATGCATATGGACTGCGAGATCCCATGACGATGCCGGCCGCCTCCATTTCTTGTAGTAGATTTAGAGCCAACAACAGACAGGAGTCATGCAGTGCCTGGCCTTGTTAAAATGTTGATCATTAAAAAAATTTGCTTCGGGGTAATTTCAGACAACTGTGGGCATAGTAGGCGGGGTCTCACAGTCGGCATTCTCGCGGGCCTTTAGCCAGTTTCTATGTGCACTGACTCAACGCGCTAGTGATTATATACATTTTTCTAGTGAACAGATAGAGTGGTAGGCACTGAAGACTGCATTTTATAATGTAGCTGGGCTACCCAATGTGATGGGTGCTATAGATTGCCCACATGTTGTGCTGACCCCGCTATGTGAAGAGGAGTGGGATTTCCGGAACAGGAAATATTACCACTCGCTCAATGTGCAGGTTGTATGTGACACATTCATAAAAATTCTGAGTGTGGTAGTCCACTTCCCAGGTGCCTGCCACGATTCCCTTATTCTGAAGAACTCATTAGTCTTCCGTAAATTTGAAGAGGGGGAATTCCAGGACGGTTGGCCATTGGGTCAGTCAATGTTACAGAAACTGCACTTACTGTAGAGATTAATGTTTCATTATGTGTTGCTAATATTGTAAGTAACCACAAATACTTAACTTTTGTGAACTTCTATATCTAATCCATGTCATGCAGCGTCATCTTAGATAAGGATGATTTCATTGTTAGGGTATGTGTTGTATATTATTCACTCTCATGTACTAGGACATGGCAATACACAATGTTTTGAATATTATTACATATATTAACCTTTATGTCATTTGACTGTCTTATAGGCGACTCAGGATATGGAAGCCGGTCTTGGCTTCTGACCCCACTGGGTAATACTCAAACCCCTGCAGAGGAACGATATAGTGCCGCACACATATCCACACGCTCGGTGATCGAGAGGACATTTGGAGTGTTGAAAAGTCATTTTAGGTGTCTTGATAGATCTGGTGGTGCGCTCCACTATTCGCCAGCGTAGGTTGGTGACATAGGGATTTGTTGTTACATTCTGCACAACATTGCCCAACGTCATAATCTTCAAGGCAACATTCGTGAGGATTTAGAGGAGGATACTCTCGTGCCTCCTGCATGGGTTAGGGACCATACAGCTTGTGGGGTGGAGACACGCTGGACGTTAATAGAGAATTTTTTCACATGTAAGATTTTCTACGACATATAATCGAATCTGAAATCATCTCGTGATGTGTGTTACATTGCATTGTGTGTATGTAATCTTAGGATCCTGCTCTCTCCAAAGAACTGCATATTTTGTAGTCCAGACCTTCGCCTGGCAACGGTATGTGAATGTTTCACACATTTCTTCTTGTATTAATCATGTTTTACCCCATCTATACAATGTGTGCATCATTAAATGCAGAATGTTGGGTATTAAGTGAAGAGATAATGCTGTAATGAGTACTATGCATAGTGTTAACTTACAACGTAACTACTGGAAATGATTATATCTCATTTTTTGATAATACTTTCAACATCATGATTAATTTTGAAACAATTAATGGTGTTCTTAAATACTTAGACAATTGTTATGGTTCACATTCCTTACTTAATATTATTATTGGCACTTATGTAACTATTACTACATACATAATTGGAGTGTCTGCAGGAGTATGAACAGATGAGATGTTGATATCTTCTATCTGTAACTTGGCATGTATCCCTATCATAAGTAATATTTTTCATTTAAATCCACACATTTCTATATGAATCTTTCATGTAAATGCTTCGTACAATTAGTCATGTAGAACTTTTAACAATACATTAGTTTCAGTAGAACTACATGTATGTTTCTTCAGACGACATAGGAAAATATTGATTGTATTATTTGAGTGATGTCAGTGTGATCAGCATGACATTGGTAAAAATGGAGCACTAAGGCATGATGTAATGTCAACGTTTATTGTAATGTTTACACACATTTCAACTTAGTCTAAAATACTCTAACATCTATATTCATTCTGCAAAGTAAATTATATAATCTATTATTCGCTAGGATATATAAAAGTTTGCATGTTCAGTTTGAGGTGTATCATAGCATGAGTGGCCATGTGATGTGTTTGGCATGTCGCCAGGATGGAAAAGCTCTCAGTTGGTCGGTCTTTGGATACATGCATTCACATTATCTTCAGTCTGGAACGGAGATGTGAACATCTGTTTAATAAGTAGATATATAATATTAATTTAATAAAGTTATCGGTTAAACACAAACTTAATGATGCATCTAAACACACGGTTTTTATACTGTACCTATGTACACGTGAAGCATTCCGTTATAAAAAATTACGCTACATCTTCAAAATAAATGCTTACTGCATCAAGCCAATGTTAAACCACATTATAAACCATATTGACATTATGAATATATATATATATATATATATATATATATTCATAATCAACCACGGAAAATTAGACTAATGCTTGTACAGGCAGTCCTCGTTTTACAATGGATGGCTTATCCAACGCTCTTAAGATGCTTTGCTAAGTATTTAATATATATATATATATATATATATTCACACTCACACACTCTATATAATTTGTGTGGGTTGCATATTTTATTGTCCGAGTACAATATTTGGAGTATATTACCAATAAAAAAGCCTTCAGGAACGGAACCTTTCATTTCAACAGTGTTCCTATGAGAAAACATGTTTTGCTTCAAGACGTTTCGCTATACAACGCCATTTTGAGTAACGCATTGTGTAGGATAACCGAGGACTGGCTGTATTACCGAAGGTTTCGTTTGTTCACATGCTATCACTACAAACATGTTAGATACAGAATACTAAACAACATTACTAGTCTGCATAGTGTGACAGAATTTCATGTAAACTGCTGCTTTCCCTGCCATTTCTATAAGTGACTAATCCAGATTCACCGGGCACATAACATTATTATGTAGCCATATGCAAAGTACACAAATTAGGAACATATGTACTACATTTCTGCACATATAACATTTTATTCATGCTCAAAATTGAATCTTTTACTTTCACCGAGGGGCGTACACATAGTCAACTGACATTTAAGGGCTGCGCACGAATATCTCTGATTTCACCCGACATTACACAGCACGGCTCAAAATATTGGCACGTATATCGTTAACCGGATCTTACCTTCTTACATACAGTAACAGGGTTCCGGCATATTGTGATCTTCACAGCGCGATCTCTGTTATATTATCTGAAGAAGACGAAAAGGTAAAAGAGACATGTTAATTTACATAAAGAAAAACTTTTTTGCCGTATGGTACGCGCATGCTTCATGAATCCAACGCATATGCCTGTTATTCGGGAAGAAAAGATTCACACAGTGTATAAATTATTTCCACTATAGTTACCTGCATTATATTGCATTCATATTCGGTGCAGGCATGGAAGGGGTGTTTGCGAAGTAGCCGCTGTTGTAAATCAATTTGTTGTTCTGTGGGTTCAGCTGTGTAGGGTTGTAGCTTACTCCATAACAGTTTGAATCTTGTACAATGTACGGAGGCGGATACAGATAGTAACTTTGTGCCATTTCATCTGTTCGAGCAAAGTCGGTATTATGCATGTTATCGTAATCACTTGCTCCGTTATGGTTCTGGTATTGGGCGGCCAACTCCGGTTCAAAATAGAAATTCTGTTGAACATTTAAGGCACCGCTGCTGGCACCTATATCATGGTAGTTATGTCCGACAATTGTCTGTCTTTTGACATTTCCATTCGCAGACATACGCATACCGGATTCATGAACTGACCAACAGCCACCCCTGTTTCCGCCAGACGGTGGGTTTCGAATAAAAGAAGCATTGGTTGAGGCGGCGCATGCGCGAGAGTGAGACGGATGGCAGCATAAGCCTTGAGCTCCATCCCTCACCCACGATAAAACACTAATAAATCGTGCAGAACAGACCTTCGGCACTCCTAATCACCCTAACACAGGCATTAAAACTGTAGGGATGGCACCGATGCAGGCAAAGAAAAAAAAAGAGGGAGATCTCCGCAAATATCTGGGCCGATCGAGCTCACGGAGCGCGGCAGCAAATATGGCGCCAGATTCTAATGCAGGCTCCGAATCAGAGCGGGATGAAGACACAGCTGAGGGCCCAGAGCAATTACCAGTCCGCCGCTGCGATTTTGAGCGGCTATACAGGGACATGAAAGCCCTTATTCACCTCGAAATGCAGGATCTAAAAAAAGAGGTGCAAGGACTTGGCGAGCGCACCAGAGCACTGGAAGAGAAAGTGGTCACCAACGCAAAACTTATTAAAAAAGCGGACAAACGCTCCACATATCTCCAGGCACAAATCAATGATTTGGGGATAGGCAGGAGGACGCAGAGAACAGGGACCGCCGTAATAATATCTGATGTGGAGGACTTCATCTCCAAATGGATGGCGGAGCTGCTCCCTGACTGTCCGGCTAACGAGCAAATTATGGATCGCTGTCACCATGCCCTACGAAGCAAGCCAGCGGTGACAGAACAGCCGAGGGATGTAATTGCCCGGCTGCACCACTTTCGTACCAGGGATGCCATTCTACAGAAGGCCAGAGTGGCAGGAGCCTGCAGATTTGAAGATGTCACTATGCTGCTCTTTGAAGATCTCTCCCCGCTTACCTTAGCCAGGAGAAGGAAACTCCAGCCCATCACCAAAACACTGAGGGACCGGGCCATCAGATATAGATGGACCTTTCCGTTTGGCCTTTTGGTCATCCGAAACGGAAGGGCCATCTCCATGAAGGAGATAGAAGAGGGGGATGAGTTTCTGCAGAAGCTGGGGGTCAGAGAGAACTCCATCGCGAGCCCTCACGGGGATAAGCCCAAAGACGCGGACTGGCAGGTAGTAGGGGCAGCAAGAGAAAGTCGGGACGATCTCACCTGATGGCTTACCCAAATTCTTTTATCTCCCCTGGAGATACCTCATGGTTGGAAGCCAGTTAATAAAGTTGAAAGTTAACCCCTAAGTTATCTCCCCCTATTGTTAACCCCTGGAACGAAGAATAGAGATCCTGCTGATCAATTCGCTACCTCCAGACTCCGTGCTACCGCGTGGCGGGGCCCCGCAACCCTCACGGAACCTCCTACAAGAAAAGCTAAACAAAAATCGGAAAACCTTACCTGCATGCATCATGGCGGCTCAAGGTGGAACGCATGATGCCCATCATGGTGAAGGTACACGATCTGGAACACGAGGCGGCATCACGGAAGTGCAGCATACTTCGGCGGGAGAGCTGGGGGAGTGACGACCTCTTCCGCGGGCTCTAGGTGAGAAAATGGCATCCCCCGGAACAACATCACCGGAAGTGAGCGGGACGCCATCTTGGAGCAGGCAGGGGATAATTCAATAATGACGTTATCACTGAGCGCCAAACCCCGTCCAGTCTCGCGAGAGGAGAAGCAGGAACAAAAAACCTGGCAATGGGGAAGGAGGAGCGCCAGGATCACCATGAGGAGGAGATCCCCTGACCGACATCAGTCAGGAAGGAAGAAAGAGATGACAGCAACCTGCAGCACGTCGCGAGGAGAGACCACGCGCCGCCGCGCATGCAGAGAACAGGGAGCACCAAGACAGTTGCTGTTCCAATAAACTTTGTTTTCACACAAACACCTCTTTGCGAACAATCATTTCCCTCGTGACCAGGCCCCTAAATCAAATAAATGCTACTAGACTTGAGATGTCGGGAGGGACATAAAGATCTATTTATAAAACCTAGTAGCAGAATCCTATGAATAAGGGAAGGGGGGGAGGAAAGGGAAGAGGTGAGCTGGACAGATCAAGCCGACATCTTCTCAAAGGAAGGGGAGGGGTAACAAGAAGGGGAAAAGACGCTAGAAAGTTAGGGGAAAAAGTTGCAGTAGCACAGTTGAACTGCCGGAGGATGTGTTCTGTTAAAAATAACTTACCATTTGTTATCGGGGGGGAGGGGAGGGTGCCCTCCAGTTTCACCTAGGGCATGAGCCTCCACATGGGCGCGGGGGGTAACCCCTTCCGGAGGCCCATGCAAGTCCTCACTGGACCAGCAAAGGGGAGCGGTAGAGGGGGGTGGAGGTCCATCCCGGACTACGCTCAAGCTGTACGTCCAGGTGGGGCAGAGAAGGCAATTGGGGGGGATTGGTCTCGCCCAAATGCCAGATGTGTTAACATTGTATTTACATGTCCTGTTACATGTGTTTATTTGTTCCCCCAGTGTACATTCCCTTGTTTTTCCCGGCTGCAGTCAGAAACCACAGAAAGATCTAGACGGTTCCCGATGATGAGACCCTGGGCTCGGATGAAAGCTTACAGACAAGCAAAGGTTTGGAAATACACACATGAGTAAGGGGATTACTATCATTTCACATAATGTGAAAGGCTTTAATAGCCCAGGGAAACGCAGACTAGCCATGGCGGACTACAAGAAAACAGACCCCGACATAATTTTACTACAAGAGACACATTTCTCTAAATCCAGCTCCCCGAAATATATAGACTATAGATTTAAGACTTGGTTCTCAGCCTCAGCCAGTAAAAAAAAAAGAGGGGTAGCCATACTACTTCATAACCGTTTGCCCTTTGCGGTTAAGACCATCAAAAAAGACAACAATGGCAGATTTCTGATTATCATCGGTGAAATAAAAGGTCAGCCGATCACATTGGCAAACGTTTACGCCCCGAGTGAAGGTGCAGAGGCTTTCCTAGAAAGGTTCTTCTCCGTCCTCCAGAGGATAGCGCAGGGATGCGTAGTACTCGGGGGCGCCTTTAACCAGACACTGGATCCGGTAATGGATAGATGCACCCCGAGCGGTAAAACTAATTCGAAGGTCAGACAAACCTGGAACAGGGGGCTGAGAACCAATAATCTTTTAGATATATGGCGTGAACAGCATCGACAAGACAAAGGATTTACATTTTACTCCCACCCACACGATAGATACAGTAGGATAGACTACCTCTTTGTATCTAGCAGAATGGTTTCTCAGATCTCCCACTCGGGCATCCACGATATTTCGTGGTCAGATCACGCGCCGATAGAGCTGCGGTGCTCGGATTTTATTCTTGACAGACCAAGAGCGAACTGGAAACTCAATGAAGTTTTACTAAAAATCCCCGAAATTGCACAAAAAGTGGGGGATAGAATCAAGGAATATTTTCAGGAGAATATGGGAAGCGTGACTTCACAAGCTACCCTAAGGGAAGCCCATAAGGCAACTCTGAGAGGAGAGCTCATAGGGATCGCAAGCAGGTGGAAGAGGGAGAAGGACAGAAAAATTAATCAGCTACAAGCAGAATTGGCAGTCCTTTCAGCCCTACATAAAGATAACAAAAATGCAATGAGCCTTAAGGAGTTGCTAGACACCAAAACTAAATTTAATATCTTGCTAGCCTCCCGTGCTTAGAAGGAGCTGGCATGGTCCAAGCGGAAATTTTTTGAAAAAGCAAACAGGCCAGATACCCTACTTGCCAACAAATTACGAGACCGAAACCAAGTCTTCCAAATTCAGACAATTCGAAAAGTGCAGGGGGATCTAACCTCTGACCCTAAAAAATTAGTAAATGAATTTAAAACATATTATGAAACCCTATATGATGGGGCAAAGTTGGCACATACGCCAACCACAAAAGCCCGACTATAGACGTTCTTAACAGAGGCTCAGTTACCAAAAGTGACCAGAGAGGAGAGGGACGCACTACAGGCAGACTTTACTATTGAGGAAATCCTAGAGGTAATGAAGTCATTGAAAGCAGCCAAGGCCCCGGGCCCTGATGGCTTTCCAATCTCTATTATAAGAAATTCCGCAAGTTATTAGCTCCTCACATCCTAAAACTGTGTAATTCCTTTCTGGATGGTGCCCCCATCCCGGGCTCGATGCTCCAGGCATCTATCTCTGTGATCCACAAACAGGGAAAGGACCCAGCAGATTGTAAAAGCTATAGACCCATATCATTGATAAACTCAGACACGAAAATCTTCTCCAAACTACTAGCTAACCGCCTTAACCAGGTGTTGCCCAGGTTGGTCCATCCCGATCAAGTAGGGTTCATATGTGGTCGACAAGCGGCAGATAACACCAGACGGATTATAGATCTGATTGATTTGGTACAAAAAAAACACATCCCGTCTATGGTGCTTAGTCTAGACGCAGAAAAAGCGTTCGACAGAATTGACTGGCCCTACTTGAGAGAGACGCTGGGGGCATTCGGCTTGGGTGGGAGAATGGTGGAGGCAATTCTCGCTCTGTATCAGGGACCGACGGCGAAGGTCAAGCACCAGGGCTTCCCCTCAGGTGAATTCCTGATTAAGAGCGGCACCAGACAAGGCTGTCCTCTATCACCCTTCCTCTTTGCGCTATGCATTGAACCCCCGGCGGCGCACATCCGCCTCAGCCCGAACATAGCAGGAATCCAAATTAGTGAACAGCCACATAAGGTGGCCCTGAACGCTGATGACGTGATACTCACATTATCACAGCCCCTCACCTCTCTGCCAAATGTCTTTCAATTACTGGGGGAATTTAACGCGATATCAGGGTTCAAAATTAACCAGGCAAAATCAGAAGCCATGAATATCAACCTACCTAAGGTCACTGAGAAACTGATCACGGTGAACTTTGATTTCAAATGGCAAACCTCCTCTATTAACTATCTAGGGATAAACATATATCACAAAGCAATCGGGCACCCTATATACTGCAAATTACCCCAGACTGATACAGACACAGAAGGAAGATCTCCAAAAATGGGCAGGGTACAATATATCCTGGATTGGCAGGATCCAGTCTCTAAAAATGAATCTCCTTCCTAGAATTCTGTACCTATTTCAGACCCTACCATCCCTATAATCAGGGAAGATATCCTTCGGTTACAGTCCGCAATGGTGAAGTTCGTCTGGGGTAATAAAACCCCCCGCATCAAAACTAGCACAATGGTTAGGCCCACAACAAGAGGAGGGTTAGCGGTACCTTGCCTGTTATCGTATTTCAGAGCGGCCCAATTAACCCAAATTATCCAGTGGCACACTCACCCTAGTCTGAGGCGGTGGGTGGAACTGGAGGCGGCTTGCTGTGCCCCGGTGGCACTACAGGACCTGATCTGGCTTCCAAACAAGGTACGCAAAGCCTTCAGTCACCCACTCTCCGCGATGGACAGCTCTTTAGCAGTATGGGACAAGAGCAAATATAAGTTCGTCCTAACGAGACAACACTCCTTGATGACCCCAATTCTGGGGAACCCTGATTTCGCTCCGGGCCTGCAGAAGAAAGATTTCACTATCTGGACACAGAAAGGCTACACTCGCCTTCTACACCTGGAGGGTAGAATATCAATCAAACCTTTTGAGCAAATTAAATCAGAACAAACAGTTCCAAATTCAGAATTTTTTAGATACCTCCAGCTAAGGGCTTTCTATGATAAATTCCCCATCCGCGCTCAACGGACTAATTTTGAACAGCTCTGTTCTAGAGGAACAGGAACTAAGGGACCCATCTCTATGATGTATAAGGCGGTAGTCTGCCCGACCCCTGACGCCGACGTGACACGTAACTACAGGACCAGATGGGAGAGAGATCTAGGGGAAACACTAGATGACGAGGACTGGGACTATATTATTTCGGCAGCAGCTAAGAGCTCAATCTGCACGACATTAAAGGAGAACGCGTATAAGGTCCTGATGAGGTGGTACTTGACCCCGCTACGATTATCAAAGTTTGTCAAGGGTTAGCCCCCATTGTGCCCCAAACAATGTGGGGAAAAGGCAGACTTGCTACACATGCTGTGGAGTTGCCCCAAGATACTCCCAATATGGGAAGACATCAGGAATTGGCTACAGAGAATTCTTGATTGCACGATCCCCTTTGACCCCTGGCTGTTTCTGCTGGCCAGACGCACCCAGGAGCTAAACAGGTCGGAGCATAAATTAATTGCACACTTTGCAACAGCCCTGAGGTGCAAAATCGCAGCATCGTGGAAGCAGCCCGAGATACCAAATATCCCACAAATCAGAAATAGAATTTGGCATGTTTGTCGGAGTCTGGTTAACGACACCAGCACAAATTTCCTAAAAGTCTGGGCGCCCTGGTTAGCCCTGAACAATATCCCAGGGATCAATGCCGCCAATATAATGCATGAAATGCCCAGGGGGCTGCTACTACATAGGTGAGACAGGGCAGGGGCTAAACAAGAGAATGAACCTGCACCGCCACAGCATCACACGCGGAACAAGAGATAGACCTGTTGGTGAACATTTCTCTGACTCTGGCCATAAGATGAACGATCTGAGGGTTGTCATACTCCAAGGTAATCTTAAAATACCGAAAGAGAGACGGTTGCATGAATACAAATTTATGCAACTGTTTGGGACACTTAGCAGTGGCCTAAACAGAGATCAAAATTTTATGAGTCATTACTGACACAAGTGAACTCTCTTCCCATGAGCGCTATAGGCCATGTCTGTACATACTGTGCTATATGTATGCACACACAGCTGTCTCTCACACATACTTATACTCCTTGTTTTTCCATCCCTATACACCAATAGGGACCACATAGTATCCACACACACTTTTAGTTATGCTACTTACTCTCACATTTCCACACCCACCCACACCATTTATATCCGCTCCCACTCCACACACACCTTTTGTAAAGCACTGTATATACTGTGGGCTCTCCATTCATGTTAATTCACACTGATACACATACACACTCTTTCATCACTTGCTTTCAGGAACCTTTTGACACCTCCAGCCATAAAACAGATCCACACCGGGGGAAGGACCAGCACAGATAACATTCCAATAGACACTGTTTATAGTATATCTTTTGCTTGCTTCATTCATTGTAACATCGCCGGATGAAGAGATCAGTGTATCTCGAAAGCTCGCACAAATAAAAGCATTTCGTTAGACACAGAACGGTATCATCTATTTATTTTTGATTATTGAAGCTCGGCTAACACGGTACTGATACCTCTCCCGATGACGCGTGACCGCGCGTCTATGACGCGCGGCACGCCGAGGGGCGGCCACTAGCAAGCCGGGAGATTTCCCGGCTTGCGGTACCGACCACACTTCAATAAAGTGTGTCGGTAGTGTATATATATATATAAAGCAGATAGATTATTCACACATGAGAAATCATATGCTGTTTCTTTCACATGTATGCACCTGAAATATGTTACATACACACTTGATGATTGCACATTGTTCAGTATGTTTGGTGAACATTAATGAATGCTAATAATTGAATAAGAACACTTAGAGGAAGAATTATAAGACATTTACTATTTTTTGGGGGACAATCTTTGGGATGAATGTGTTGGAGGCCTTGGTGTGGGATCACGTCCACGGTTAGTTGCTCGTTGCCTTCTTCTTGACGTTGGATGCTAGGCCAGTGCCGGGGGGTGTGCCAGAGGTTCAGCCAGTGCCAGGGGTTGTGCCAGTGGTTCAGCCAATGCCGGGGGTTGTGCCAGTGGTTCAGCCAGTACCGGGGGATGTGCCAGTGGTTTAGCCAGTGCCGGGGGTTGTGCTAGTGGTTCAGCTAGTGCCGGGGGTTGTGCCAGTGGTTCAGCCAATGCCGGGGGTTGGGAAAGTGGTTCAGCCAATGCCGGGGGTTGCAACAGTGGTTCAGCCAATGCCGGGGGTTGGGACAGTGGTTGGGCCAGTGCCAGTGCCAGGATTGGCCATGGGGAATAGCCTGGGCCATGGGATCCTGCGCAATTGGATCCTGCTGTACCATTGGCTGTGTCTCTGGCTCTTTTTGGGTCTCTGGCTCTCTTTGGCTCTGTGGCTCGCTTTGGGTCTTTGGCTCGCTTTGGGTCTCTGGCTCGGATACTAGCTCTAGATCTGATAGTAGCTCTAGATCAGATAGTAGGTGTACATCCGATTTTGCGTGTGGCTCGCTTTGTGGCTGTAATTGTGCCTGTGGCGGGGGCTGTGCCTGGACATGTGCCACAACCTGGCCCATACATTTGGCAATGATAGAGAGGCTATTTGCCATGTTGTCCATTGTCTCCTTTTGTTTTGTCATAATGTGTGTCATGTTTTTCATTTCTTCATATATTTTCTCATTGGTTTTAGCCTGTCTGTCTGCCCGATCTTCCTGGTTTTTGATAAACCTGGCCTCTAGGCTGGTTAAATTTGACAATGCTTCAGCACAAACCTGGTCTCCCTGGCCCGCTGGGATCTCCCCATTGTCATCACTTTCGGGATTTTGTGTATCCTGTAATCCAAGAAAATCAAGTCCGGAATCTTCCGCATCTGGGACAGGAATATGTGTGGGATCGACTATCATCTCATCATCACTTCTGACACGTTGTTGTGGTGATGCAAACACATCTGAATCCATGTCCTCAGCAATCACTATATTATAAATAAGAACATGTTAAAATCAACATAATGACTAAGTAATTCTGTGCTCCTCTTTATTTGCCTGTACATCCAATGTTAATGCACATATTGTTATTCTATTTTTTTTAGACGTGCATCAGTTAAAGCTGCAGTTCAATGTCCTGTTTATGATTTATTTTTTTGTATTTTTTTAACTTCAATAGTTTGTGTGCAATCTCTAATTCAATAAACAACTGCATAGCTGGCGGTCAATTCGTTGTCCTTGTATTGATGGGCGAAGTTAGGTGACATCTTTAAATATGGGAATGTAAATGGTTGCTACAGGAACAAGAGGAACAAGCATGCTTGTTCTAATACAATACAATTGTTATTTCAAAGTTTTTTTTCTTTGAAACTGAACATGCTACAAGTGTTTATGGTTACTACACAACTGATTTATTACAAAATACACACATGCGGGATATTTATTGAACTGCAGCTTTACATAACAAGCATGCTTATCATAAACTGAACAGTGACATGTGTAATGTTGTCATTTCCTGATCACATCATCTAGACAGATTATTGTCGTTTTATGTATGTATAAATGCTTGCCTTTCTCACTTTCTCAATTAAATATTGATGTCATAGCATACGACTCACCTGGTGTCGAATGTGAGAGACATGGCCCAATATCTCGGTTCCCTCCAATTCCAAATATAAGGCGGGGAGTCATAATTGATGCCATTTTTTCCTCGTAGGAGTGTAAATGCAGTGATGCTGCAGGTCCGCCTCTTGTCCCACATGTGATGCCTGTGCCAGCTTATTCTTAAGCCTATGTTTGATGTCCCCAAATCTTTTTTTTACACGTCTCTGGTTTCCTTCGAAAGACGCCTGCTGATGAGACAGCTCGGCATATCTCTGCCCACAATTTTGTCTTCTGACTGGTCTTGGTTTTACCTGTGTATATGTAACAATCTGTTCATATATATTTCAGTAGTGAATTCATAATGTATGTTAATACAAAAAACATTTTAACAACATGTACATATCATTACAGACACCTATTAGGCTATGTCATGCGCGCATTCGTGACAAATTAAATGTGCCCAATCAGCTGCACACCTCCGTTACAGCATACATGTTTACCAGCTCAATGTTACGTTACGCATGTCTTGCATAAACATTTATGGCATCTTGATAGCATTTATTTTAACACTGGGATGAAATTACTGTGAGGGAGTCGGTAAGTACCATAGTCCCACTTTGTGGTGACTATGATAATGGGCCTGTAAAAGAGGTAAGTGAGCATGAAATGTCACGTTCCCCTGCGTCTCATCGCAACCACTTCCTTCCCTGTTAGGGATTTGTTTATCATATCCCTCACTTTTTAATAATGTCACTTGTCCCCCTTCCCTCACCATCCCTTACCCTTCTGTTAATTGTACGTGATGAAAGTTTTTAGGCACATTGACAATTAATGATCCTCACTTTTACTTATTCATATATATCAGCATTTAAAGTATCATTGATGGTTTAGTATTCATTATGAGTGCGGGGAACACTTTTGATGTTCTATATGTACTTAAGGGAGATTAGAGGTCTCTTCATTGTTCCCCAGCACCCACAACTTACCCATGTCAAATATAGTTAATACATTAGATAGTGCGGCCTATACAACATACTTTCTATACTTTTATAGAATAATTGAAAAAACATTCTTACATGCTAATGATCCATAGAGTTGTTCATAGGAATCTATGACACTTTCAATCAGAATGTCATTTTCACGATGGGTAAAGCGGGGGTTTCTTAGGCCCTCCGTCCGCGCCGGGCTTGTTGATGGCCCCTCATCACTTCCATCCTCTTCCGCATCACTGTTCGTATGGTGAACAGTGTCCCTCTCTCCCTGTCAAGTACTCCCGCTACCCTCATCCACCTGCACTCCCCCACCTGGAGTAACATCAAGGAACGTACCTGCCCTGGCAGGACGGACCGTATCTGTACGTCTCCCTCCTCTCCAAAGCTCCCCCACTCCCCCCACTCCCACCAGCCACCGCACCTCCTCCACTCCCACACTCCACCACTCCACCAGCCACCGCACCTCCTCCACTCCCACTCTCCACCAGTCCACCAGCCACTGCACCACTCACACATCCACGTCCGCTCACACGTCCACTCCAACGTCCACTCATCCTCTCTATTTCAGTCACTCACAAAAAACAAACATAAACCAAAATGACACACTAACAAATTTCAATCACAGTAACAATACAAAAAAGTAGATAAACAAAATATAATAAAACAAGACAACTCACTCAATAATCACCAACAAATCACCAACTCTCTCCTACTCATACTCCTACTACTACTACTACCAACTCCACTCTATCTCTCCTCACAACAACACCCACGCTGGCTGAACAAAATGGCCGCTTTATATAGGGTATCCCTCCAAAATAGTTGGTCCAAGTGTGATTACTATTGTTTTCATGTGATTGCCTAAATTGATGACGTCATCATTTCAGCATTTAACCACTACACTACCATGTCCCAACAAAAATATATATGACACATACAGTAATTGACAACAATATTATATTGAATGGATTCATTCCTTCCATGTTCTCTTCCACAGATACCCCAGGAAACTTAGGGGACATACAGGAACCTCAGGGGACCATAATTGCCTTAGCGTGGAGTTGAGCAAATAAAAGAAATTATGGTTACGTTTGCTTTTATAATACTGTCAATGAGCATGGGGTCTTCGGAGCTGAACAGCATTGTTTTCAGGTCCGGGGCCCCCCTACTTCAGGAGATACAGGCCCCTTTATGGGGTGCCAGTATCCCCTGCTGAATGTAAATTTCCCGGTCACGTGACGCGGAAGCTTTAAAATTACAGTGGATACCGGCAGCCCAAAACGGTGCCTGTACCTCCTGAAGTAGGGGGCCCCCACACCTGAAACCAATGCGGTTCAGGTCCTGAGGCCCCCTGCTCATGTACACTATTATTCAAATGTATTTATTTAGTGTACGATCGCCTGTAACAGCCTTGCATGGAAATACCAAATCTCCATGCAAATGTTACATGCGGCTTAATTTTTCTATCAGCTAGTTAACGTAAAGTTTAAGAACGCTAGCCGTGGGAAAAAACAAACACGTACGCTGTGGCTGTTTTGAACACGTACGTTAAAAAATTACCTCAAGGTCTTAGTAAATCGCGTCTCCGGACTCACTTTTTAACAAACGTGCTTTTTTTCTTTTATCCGGACGCAATAGCATTGAGCTTAGTGCATAGCCCCCAAGGTCTTTTTTAGAGTAAGAGTGACCACATACTAGCGTCCCTATAAGAGGAAAACTCGAAGGGGCAAAGGTAGACTCTCTTGGAGACAGAGAAAAATGGGCTTACCAGGAGAAAGGAAAAAAGGACCCACAGAAACCCCAAATGAAAAAAAAACACATTAAGTAATTAATTTATCAACAAAAATATTGAGTTCAGATCATCTAAAAGTACTCTCCAAGGGGCAATCTTTTTGTCCTACAAGCCAATTGGACATGCTCAAATGTGTTAATTTATTTTCTAGAAAATTGTCGTTGCATAAATTCTTCCATAGACATATGCAATGGAGTAATATGAAAACGCATTATGAGGATTTTGATTATAGAGATTATGCTAATCTTAAGAACCTCTGTGATCTCTGGGAGGAAAATGAGACACCATTGGGAGAAGGCCCCTTTACTGATCTGAGGATTCGGTCCTCATTTTACCACCAATAGAGACTAGCACCAAATGTGAGCCCCTCTTGGTCCACATCCCCTGCAGCACAGGTCTGATGTTGCCGGGTAGATCTGCTTCAGATGACTTGGGGTGAGATACCATTGATATAACATTTTGTAAATATTTTCTTTGATAGTGGTACAAATAGAGGTCTTTGCGGCAAACTCCCAAATATCTTCCCAGTCATCTCTATCAATTTCCAAATTCAGGTCGGCCGCCCATTTGAGCATATAGTTGTGATCAGGGGTGTCCCCATGGCCTCTATATCCGGTACATATTTTTGTGATCTGGCCTTTTTGGTAAGTACCTCTTCTACATAATAATTCAAAATTTGAGAGAGGAGGGAATTCTAATTTGGGGGATTTTTTTTGCAGAAAATGCCGAATCTGTAAATATTTAAACATAGAGAGGTCTGGGGTCTTATATCTGGTGTGTAGCTCCTGGAAACGAAGGAATTTCCTGTTAAGTAATGTCAGGAATTATCCCAATATCTTTAGCTTTGCATTGATCAAAGTGTTTGGTAACACATCCTGGGCAAAAATTTGGATTTTTAAAAAGAGGAATAAGTCCAAACCTCCCATGTGCATCTCATCGAATCCAGCTCAAACTGTTTCATCTGGAATCCTTTCCAGTTTGCCAAATCTTTTTGATCTTGTTGAATACCGTAGGTGTGGGTAGTTGCTTTGATATAGCGAGTGGTAGTATCTGGACATATTCATTATGAGAGGAACTCCATCTGTATTTGAAATTCAGTTTTAACAGTTTAACCTTAAGGTCTGGGAGGTTCAAATTTAGGGCCTCTGACTTATTATTGATTTTGTACCCTGAGATTTTCCGAAACCTGACAAAACTTTTTGGAGATTGGGTAGAGAAGTCTTGGGGCTCGTTAGTGTTAAAATAATATCATCTGCAGAGAGACTTTGTAGTTTGTTTTTCCAATTGCTATGCCCCGTATATTTTAATTTGCTCGTATATTTGCGGCTAAGGGTTCAATCGTTAGGGCGAATAGAAGAGGGGACAATGGGCATCCCTGTCTTATGCCATTCTTAATTTTTATTGGGTCCAACCCATTCCCTGGAAGCTTAACTAAAGCTGTCGGGTTTTGATATGATGCTCATACTACTTCTAGAAAACAGTCTTTAAATCCGAATTTCTGCAATGTTTTATATAAGAATACCTAGTTTATTCTATCGAACGCTTTTCTGCGTCTAGGCTTAGAAGGATAGCTCTGGTTCCAGTGAGATGGACATGGTCCACTACATTTATTATTTTCTGAGTGGTATCTGAAGCCTGTCTACCCAACACAAATACTACCTGATCTATGTGGATCAATCTCGGCAGAATAGGATTTAACCTGTTCGCCAGAATGTTGCTATACTGTATAATTTCAGATCATTGTTTAGAAGAGATATCGGGTGATTGCTACCGCATTGCATAGGGTCTTTGCCCTCTTTGTGAATAATGGCCAGATTATCAGTTGACATGGTTGAGGGAATTGTTTTTTCTTCTAAGAATGAATTACACATCTCCAATAGATGTGGGGAGACTATTGCCAGAATTTTGTTTTATAATAGACGTTGGTGAATCCATCAGGGCCAGGGTACTTGGATATTTTTAGTGATTTAACCACTTCATTTTTGACTTGTTGATTGTTTTAAATATTATTCTAAAATGTTTTAACTTACAGAACACAATAAATGTTTTTTAACTTACTCCACCAATTTAAAAAAATTGTTGATTGTTTTAGATTGTATTCATACTGTCAATGTTTTTACTTACACCATACACCTGTAAATGTTTTGACTTGCTATACTTCAATAAAAAAAATGCTGCTTGTTTTAAATTGTATTCTTAAATGTTTTTACTTACAGTACACCATAAATGTTTTTTTACTTACTCCACCAATAAAAAAAGCTGCTTGTTTTAAATTGTATTGTTAAATGTTTTTACTTACAGTTCACCATAAATGTTTTTTTACTTACTCCACCAATAAAAAAAGCTGCTTGTTTTAAAGTGTATTCATAAATATATGTTTTTACTTACTGTACACCATAATTTTTTTTTAACTTACTCCAACCACCAATAAAAAAAAATGTTGATTGTTTTAAAGTGTTTTATTGTGTCTCCTTTAATACTGTAACTAAATACATTGTTTCTAGAACATACTGTACAGTTCCATGAGGCATACTGTAATGTATTGTATGCATGCGCATTACATCAAAACAGTATTAAAACGCATTATTAGTATTATTATTAGAACACACATACTGTAATACATGTACAAAATCAATGCATACTTTTTATTGTTGGGGTTTATTATACAATACAGTATATCAAAAAGTATTGTATATGTTATGAAAAAAAAAGCATACTGTTTCAGGTTTTCTATAAAGCTCACAGTTATTCACAGTTATTCTATCCTAATCAATAAAAATGGCACTGATTCAGATTCAGCAGATTCAGCAGTGTGCAAGCATCATTACAAAAAAACGATATTATCCATCGAAATCCATCCATGTGCTGTTCTCAGCCTGATGACAAAGTTTATTTTTACTGTAATGGTTGGTTCAAATTAGTCTGTCCCCTAAAGAAGAGCCCCAACAATAATTTTCTTGGTGGCGTCTCTTGTTCACATACACGCATGCCCTAGATGTGATGAGACGCATATGCGTTTCAACAAAGTTCCAATGCGCATGCGCCTAGCTGTCCACCAATTGTTCTTCAGTAGAAGCTGCTCAGCCAATGATATTGCTTGACTATATTTTGTCGAATTGTGACTAAAAGAACTAAATAACCATAAGCAAAGCGATTGATTACAGGAGAATCGCTTTAATGTGCATTGATATTGATATGGTAAAAAAAGAATTAAATACGACGAGCAACTGCCAGTCCCGTAGGCTTGATTATACACGTAGTTGACAGGTGGCAGCGGGCCTGCTACACCTGTAGTTGACAGCTGATGAAGCTGTAAATCATTTTGGTACATGCAAGTTTGCTGGTATCTGTATGTAAAA
The DNA here is from genome assembly GCF_040206685.1 of Ascaphus truei. Lineage (NCBI taxonomy): Eukaryota > Metazoa > Chordata > Amphibia > Anura > Ascaphidae > Ascaphus > Ascaphus truei. The sequence goes on from NC_134489.1 coordinate 30,594,322, forward strand.
TCCTGCTCAGGCTGCAGGTATCCAGGCGGGGACAGATAGCAATGGTTGCCGGTCAGCAGGTTTTCACTGACGGTCGGACCGTTATTGGAAGCCGGCGCTGGCTCATTGCTTGCCTGAGGCTGACGATTCTTAGTTGGTTTTACCATGACCTTTCGCCTTTTGAAGTCTCCATGCTCAAAGATACTGGAAAAATCTGGCACAACACACCAATACCCTCCTCTAACTACGGGTGCGGGATCAATACGGAAAAAAGTCATAATTTTCGATAAAATAGTTATAAATTTGACCAACTGTGGCCGTCTTATCATCTGCTGCATTAATTGCAGCCCATTTTAAATAAGCGTAAGTTAAGTCGGGTTTTTTGAACACGGACTGCAGTTGTGCACTCATCTCGGAACTCTCTGAACAATAGAACACCAGACACCGTGCATTGAGTTTTTAATATGAAAAACCTAAATTGATACAGTATTGTAACTTCTTCAGTACCAAGGTCAATTCACAATGGATCACTGTGGTAGTTTTTTAAACACCTGCAAGTCGACACATTACTGAAGCACATGTAGTGTACACATTAGAATTCATTGCAATTCATGAGTATCTGCCACCTGGCAGATACGCAAAGAATTGCAACCAATTAAATCCGAACCATTATCATTAAACAGATCAAGCGCGGGTGACGCTGGCATGAATGCGACATGAATACGGCATGAATGTCGCATGAACGCGGTGAAGCGCGTGGCATTGGAAAAAATAACCGAAAAATAACCGAGAAGTTTTAAAATAAAAGGGGCCGCGGCTGTATGAACTTGGACTCTTTCAATAATTTCCTTCATTTAGCAACTATATATAGCAACTTATAAGGATTATACTGTCAAACAAGGCTTTAGGGCTCCAGTACCCTGGAGTCTCTTTAACCTCCTGGACTCTGATGACCCAGAACTTAGCTAAACTTTGTCAAACTTTGTCAAACCTGGACAGCATGGAGCCGAAAACTGCGCACCCCCTCATCTCCGGTTCACTAACCGGATAGTAACGAGCTCATTCTCTGCACCATTCTAGGGTAATGGCTTGTCACGAGCCTCAGGATGATGTCTCTTCTACATTTGTGGTCTTCAGATCTTGGGCCCAGAGCTCAGTGGGCACGGTCAATTTCAAGGTCCCTCTCTTGTAGTTCAGGGCTAAGTGTAGTTAGGAGATTGTGTAGATATGGCCTTATGGCGTTAGTGGTGAATGACTCTGGGACATTTATTATCTGCAGGTTTTGCCTTCTGTCCCAACTCCTGTTCCTCAAGGATATCTATAAGGTAACTTATTTCTTTACACAATCTCAGGATTTTGTCATCCGTGATACTCTGTATCTGGAGCACTTCATCCATTTTTGTTTCCAACTCAGATGTTCTGTGAGCAAGGGAGTTGATCTCTGCTTTTAGCTCAGTCACTGCACCTTTTAAAGCTGCAGTTCAGGCAATATCCTGCATGTGTGTTTTTTTTAAATAAATCAGTTCTGTAGTAAGAAAAAATACTTTTAGCATTTTCGGTTTAAAAAACAACAATTTTGGCTCCATCAAATGATGTGCCAAACTCCTGACCTACCTTTTGGGCAGAGGGGCTATCCTCGGGGGCTCCTGTTGTGCGCTAATGTATTTTGTTCACTCCTTTTTACATTTTCCCCTTTTTTATGCTGTTTTTTAACCCACGTTGTATCCCTCTTGTAGCTACCCTTGTTTTGTCTCCCTATCCCTCCTCTTCCCCCTCCCACGGACAATCGGAGCCCTTCAGACGGAACTAACTGGCATGAAAACTAAAAGCACAACAGACAGATCCACCAGAGATATGGTTAAAGGTGAGTATATGGGTCTTTACACTAGTTACTTCTTTCACCATTACACATGGCGTTAACCTTAATATCTCACAATGTAAAAGGCTTTAATAGTCCAATCAAAAGAAAATTAGCTTTTATGGACTACAAGACTTCAGTAGGAACAACCCACCTAAATTCTTAGACATGGGCTTCTCCCAATATTTCACTTCATTAGCCTCAGTCAAAAAAAGAGGGGTAGCCATTCTGTTCAGTAACCGAGTACCATTTGTCACCCAGACAATTAAACAAGATGCTGAAGGCCGCTTTATCATTTTATTAGGAATGATCCATGAACAGCCTATCACATTGGCCTCCCTCTACGCCCCCTGTATACAAGACGCAACTTTCTTTGATAAGTTTTTCAGAATACTAAATTCAGTAGCTAAAGGCTGCGTCATAGTGGCAGGGGATTGCAATATAACAATGCAATCAGCAATAGATAGGTCAGGGGGAGGTGACTCTGGTAATAAAAAGGCGCAAACCGCTCTTCACAGAGGCCTAAAAGATACCCAATTAGTGGATATATGGAGAGAGCTCCATCCATCTACCAGAGATTATACTTTTTATTCCCACCCACATACCTCATACAGCAGAATTGACTACCTCTTTGTTTCATGCCACCTGGTTCCTATGGTCATTCATACAGAGATCCATGATATTTCATGGTCTGACCACGCACCAATAGAGCTAAGGTGCAACAATATCCGGGCCAATCGGCCAGGTGCAAACTGGAAACTTAACGAGTCTATTCTTAAGATACCTGAAATATGTGACGCAATAGATCGAGAAATAGTTCAATTTTTCAAGATAAACACAGGCTCTGTGGAATCCCATATGGTTCTTTGGGAGGCTCATAAAGCAACCTTAAGGGGCATATTAATTAGCATCACAGCTAAGCGAAAACGAGAAAGAGACTCCAAAATTAAAATGCTCCAAACCAAACTACATTCTCTTCTTTTAAACCAAAAGACCAACCCTGATCCACAAACAACACAGGATCTAAAAGATACAAAAATTGAACTGAATATGATATTGACTTCCAGGGCGGATAACTCCCTAAGTTGGTCCAAGAGGAAGTTCTATGAAAAAGCTAACAGGCCGGATACGATGCTAGCACGAGCACTAAAAGATAGGCAATCTCAGTTTAACATCCAAGCTATACGCTTAAAATCGGGCATACAAACGGCCAACTACAAAAAGATAGTAGAAGAATTTGTTTCATTTTATGGTTTCCTGTACGACGGAAAGAAAGTGGCACATAATAACACGAGCAGAGCACTGAGAGACTTCTTGGCTAGCTCAAAGCTGGGGAGATTGACAGAGCAGGACAGAAAGGTTCTGGGCGCCGACTTCACATTAGAAGAAGTGTCACAGGGCATTAAAGAACTTAAACCATCAAAGGCACCAGGGCCAGATGGTTTCTCCGGGCTATACTATAAGAAGTTCTCTAATTCACTTGCCCCACGGCTGCTCCACATGTTCAACGCTATATTATCAGGAGCTTCAATCCCTGGGATATGCTGCGGGCGTCTATATCTCTAATACACAAGCCTGGCAAGGATCCGCTGAATTGTAAAAGCTATAGGCCAATTTCCTTAATCAATACCGATATAAAAATGTATGCTAAACTGTTGGCCAACAGATTAAGTCTAATCCTACCCAGACTAATACATCCAGATCAGGTCGGCTTCATCAAAGGGAGGCAGGCAGCGGATAACACCCGGCGATTTATTGATCTGCTAGAATTGGCAAATAAAAATAATGCTCAAACCATGTTCTTAAGTCTGGACGCCGAAAAAGCTTTTGATAGGATTGAGTGGCCATATCTAAAAGAGACGCTAGCAGCATTTGGCTTTGGGGATCGGGTGAGTGGAGCGATTATGTCACTGTACTCAGGCCCATCTGCCAAGGTTATACATCAGGGCTTCCCCTCACTCCCATTTCAAATTCAAAGTGGCACAAGACAGGGGTGCCCTTTATCTCCCCTCCTATTTGCCCTCTGTATCGAACCTCTGGCAGCACGCATTCGAGATAATCCGGATATCTCAGGGTTAAATGCATACGCTCAATTCCATAAAGCGGCCCTGTATGCAGACGATATCCTATTAATCATCTCAAAACCCCTCACCTCATTACCAAATCTATTTGACCTACTAGACAAATTCTCCAAGGTCTCTGGGTTTAAAATAAACCAATCCAAATCTGAAGCTCTGAATATCACTCTCCCTAGACATACAGAGAAACTACTGAAACTAAATTTCAAATTCAATTGGCAAAAGAAGTCTATAAAATATCTAGGGATTCATATCACCAAAGATGCAAAAAGCATCTATAATGCAAATTATCCCAACCTAATTTGGATTTTAAAACAAGACCTAATCAGGTGGTCTTCCAGGAAGATTTCTTGGATAGGTAGGATACATAGCGTTAAAATGAATCTACTTCCACGTATCCTATACCTCTTCCAGACACTACCAGTGGCACTCAAACTGAAGGATAGACTCTCACTTCAGTCTGCAATATCTAACTTTATCTGGGGAGGGAAAAAACCGAGAGTAAATAAATTAAATATGAAAAGACCTACCTTAGCTGGTGGCTTAGCGGTACCCTGCCTGTTATCATATTATAAAGCGGCTCAAGTAAGTCATATTATACAATGGCATTCAGACCCTACATTGAAGAGATGGGTGGAATTGGAAAGTGATGCTGTCTCCCCATTAGAGCTCAGCAGCCTGATTTGGTTACCTAAAACAGCGAGGAAACCCGCTACCCTGCTGCTCACCTCAATGACCAATTCTCTATTGGTTTGGGAAGCAACGAGAATTCAAAACTCACTCACATCAGGATGCTCTCTGATGTCCCCCATTTGGAACAACCCGAGTTTTGCACCTGGCCTAATTGGTGGCAGTATTTCTATCTGGAAACTAAAAGGATATAATAGATTCAAGGATATGGAAGGATATAATCTAAAAATCAAAACATTCGACCATATCAGACTAGAAAAAGACATTCCCCACACAGAATTTTATAAATACCTCCAGATTAGAGCATTCTATAACAAATCCGCCCCATACCCTCCCCTGACGAATTTCAAAAAGCTCTGCCGGGTAGAAACCGACACTAAGGGACTTATATCTACGATCTACGGAGAGGTAGTCGAGCCTGCTACATCCAAACAACAAACACCTTCATTCCAAAGCCAATGGGAGTTAGACTTAGGGGAAACCCTAGAGGATGAGGATTGGGACTCCATATTCTTAGCCACCGCAAAAAGTTCCATATGCACCACACTGAAGGAGAACACATATAAAGTCCTTATGAGATGGTACCTCACCCCACTCAAATTATCTAAGTTCGCTCCTGGGTCCTCCCCTTGTGTCCCAAACAATGTGGAGGAACAGCTGACCTGTTACATATGCTGTGGTCTTGCACGCTGATATCCCAAATCTGGGAAAAAATCAGAAATTGGATCCAGAGGATTTTTGACCTCTCTATTCCCCCAGACCCTTGGCTGTTTCTCTTGAATAGACCTTTGAAGGGACTATCAATGTCACATGACAAATTAATTGCACATTTCGCAATAGCAACACGGTGCGAGATCGCAGCATTATGGAAACGCCCCGATATTTCAACTATCCCAAATATTCGGAACCGTATTTGGTTTATTTGCCAGATGGAAAAGTTAACAAGTTTAGTTAATGACACTGGTGACAATTTCCTAAAAGTCTGGACACCTTGGTTGGCACAGACAGACATCCCCTGGGTAGAGCGTGACACAATTTGGCTATGATAGTAAGAGATGCGTTCTCCTTCGGAAAGGTAAAGCAATTAACCCCACACAATCGCTGAGATCAACTACTTAAAATGTAATAGGGCTTCAGATAGCACTACAATCCTTAGGTCATAGCTGCAACCTCAGGAAAAGTTTGCTCAGTCGTGTCCTCCCTACCTACTACCCATACCTCCTCTCTCCCTCCTACCCCCCCCCTTTTTTTTATTATTAATTGTTCCCCTTCACTCACACGGCCGAGTAGGGCTCGAAAAGCCATGAAAATATAATATGCGTGAATCAAGGACTACAGTACATATATTATTTTGAATGTTGTATACATATAATGTCTACTCTGTATATCATGTGTTTGTTCACTAATAAAATACAAGTTATAAAAAAAAAAAACAACTTTGAAAGACCAATTTTCTTGTATTCTATTTTTAAAAGCATGCTTGTTGCTATAGCAACCATTTACATTCCCAATATTTAAAGATGTCGCCAAACTTTGCCGATCAATACACGGAGAACGAATTGACCGGCAGCTATGCAGCTCTTTAGGTAAGTAGAGATTGCCCACATGAAAACTATTGAAGTAAAACTAAAAACTAAAAAAAAAAAAGACTGAACTGCAGCTTTAAGTCATCTTGAAATGACTGGTGCATTTTATCACACATCTTAGAAAGCAGATCCTCCAAGTATGCTCGCATTATTTCTTCACCTTCCAGGGTGCTTGAGTTCATCCATCCCTGCTCTTTGCTTTGAGGGGCTCCATGTGCTGTGCCTGTGCCATCTTGGGCTCCACCGCCCTTGTCTGACGGGCGTTGTTGTCCTCTGAAATACCGGAACACGTCTTGTGTCAGCTTTTTTAGTTTTCCAGCCATGCTGGGGAGGCTTTAATAGTTCTGCAGGTTGTTTTTTGTACTCATTGGAGGAGGGGAAAGTCCTATTTCGGATGCCCTCCCGATGCCACCGGAAGTGTCCTCTTTGGACATTTGTTATTAAATAAAGTCATAGTTTTAGTCAGATTTCGGCAGTGGTGATTATTGATTTTGAATCTTTCCCTTAGCTATATATATGAATAGCCACGCCCCCCCACCCCGCTCTAACAGATTTGCTGGACAGCCGAGGGAGACTTAGAATGTCCATAATTTGGGAGGTGAGTCACATTGGAAGCTCAAAATAGTTGTGTTGACCTACAAATCCGCAGCAGAATGTCCAGTGAAAGTTTTGTTGTGCTATCCGGTGCCGTTTCTGAGATTTCGATATTTCGGACATACAAACAAACAGACGGAATCCAACTTAGAATTATAGTATAGATTGTAAGGATATATGTTTACTCTTTGCCATTTAATCTCTTTTATTTGGGATCTTTGGGGTGGTGTCTTTCCACCCAAGGTCCTCTCTGGTGTCCTGGCCCCACTTTTCTGTAATGGGGGAATTTTGACTGTGAGTTTGCAGATTGTGATTCTCAGAATTTGTCCGTGGAGGTTATTAATTTTTAGTATGAGGTACCTTAGTCCAGATGACTCCACTTTGCCAAATGTTTTAAATTTAATCCGATGTCACCGGAAGTCTCTGTAATATGCTTTATTTAATATGTTGCATCTAGTGGTAAGTAATTCTGACCTTAAACAAGTCCATTTTAGTTTTTGTGTATGAGCTTTATATGGTGCCTGGTCCTTTAAATGGTGATGAGCTGATGACTTATCACTCACCCCGTTTCCCTCTATCTGCAGAGCAGATCTCTTCGGCAGATGTTTCTCCTCAGGGTTCTCTTGAGCCGGTGTCAGTTCCGGTAGACCCGTCGGCAGGAGCACAGACAAGTCAGCCTTTCTATGCAAGGGCTGGGCGCGCGCACGGCAGGGAGAGGGGAGCCGACAGACAGCGGCGAAGATTAGGAAATTCATATTTTCGTGCCGCAACCGGCTCTGAATGTATGTATATGTGCGTGTGTGTGTGTATATGTATGCATGTGTATGTATGTATACAGTATGTGTGTGTATGTATGTGTGTATGTATTTGTGTGTCTACACAAATGTAATAAATATATTTATACCAATATATATATATAATATAAATATATATATATACCAATGTTTTTTTTTTAATAAATAATAAATTACACATACATACACATACATACACATACATACACACATAAACATACATACACACATAAACACTCCCCTTAAGGGTGTCGCTGGTCTGTTTATCACATACAGCCAGTCTTCACACAAGTGTTTTTATTGCTATTTTTATTGCCATTTTCGATCGAAACGGAAAACGGGCGGGCACTTCCGGGACTACTATAGGGGGCCTCATTTGCCGCGCATGCGCACTACGCAGATCATCACGCCGACAAGCGTGTGAAGCAGAGACGCAGCGCAGCCTCTGAATACAGCCCCAGCGCGCGGGGCTTGTTCCTGAAGACTGAGATTACCCCCTTCTTCATCCCATTTGTTGCCCTACCAATAGAAGTGACGATTGTGATCTGGACCATTAAAGTTTTTATATATGTAAGTGCATATCTGTACCATATATGTTTGAGTAAACTTAGATTTAAGATTTCTTTGTGAGAAAAAATTACTTAGCTGCATAAGCAGCTGCAGTAAAATTAACATGAGCAGACAATTCACGGGCCACATCAAGACCATTCACAGGCCTAATTTGGCCACAATTCAAGAGCACTGCTATTGGCGTATGTACAGTAGTGGAAGGATGTTGCTGCCCTAACATATTTAAGGGGTGATTTCCTAAAGTCCCCAGTTGCTGATAAAAAAAACAGCACAAAATGTATCAAAGAAAAGGAATCCCATTAAAAGCAAAGGGAGTTTTTCATTTGATAAATCGACTGTGACGGTTGGGGTAGCCAGTTTCATAATAAAGATGAAGCCTGACTGGTTACCCCTGAAAATCATGGGTCCCCAGTAGCTTAGCAGCACCATAAGACCGGGTGTATTATACTGTTACCCTCATTCAATAAACCAGGGATTTTGGGAGTGGGAGTTTAATGGTGAGTATTTGGGTAAAAATTTATTTAAAACATGTGTGCAAAGTTGGGGGGCAAAGATACTGGTTGTCCCCCCATTTTACCTGCCAACTCCGTCTGGTCTGCGGGTACGCGTATGCATGTTGTCCCTGTTATATTTTCCCCTTAAAATATTGTATTTTCCCGCCCCATGATTAGTTTAACAATTTTATTCCCAAGCCCAGGTTAGAGGAAAAAATATGTACTTTTAAAATGTATGTTCATCTCTATACAGACAGTCCTGGTAATCCGATAAGTAGCCAGGATGTCTGCATAGAGATATGGGATCAAAGAGAAGGGAAGTCGAGAGGTGTCAAGACATTTGGTGAGCGGTGAAGGGCGGAGTACTGGGTTTGGAGACAAATGCTCCCCGCGGGGGAGACTCTTTGTTCTCCCAGACTCGGGGGAGCCTACCCAGCGGGAGGTATGGGGCTAGCAAGGGGAATCAATTGCCGGTCGGCACAGTTCCTATTGGCCAGTTCGAATCTCCCACTTGCCGGATTTCTAAGCCTCCTCGACACGCCCCCTCATCTGACGGGGACAGCAAGACGAGTCCCCGGCTCAGATGGCTGTTGCCATTACGATCCATTCTCTGATGGTCGCCAGCTCCTTCTCCATGTTGAACATAAGACAGCGAGGTCTATGTAAGGGGACTGGATACTCATGTAGAGTTTATCTCCCGGCTAGCCAATGAGTTCCCGGTGGGTATAGGTGTGCAAAACCCATATACACAGAGAGATGTTGGATCTACTTATCTGAGAGCAGTTCTACCAGAAGTGTATGCCCGATGTCGGTGAGTGGGTAATAGATCATAAACTCGGTGACTTTCACGGGGCTGCCATGATGGCAGATGAATTTGTGACATCCAAGCCACAGTGTAGGAAGAGAATCCTACTCCCTGCTGTGGTGCCCGCAGTCCGGGCACCAAAGCTGCTGATCCGTCCTCCGTTACCCCAACGTGGAGGACAAAGACACCTGCAATGGAGAGGGCAGAAATTGTGCATGACCGTCAGTGCTAACAATGCAACCGGACCGGGCATCTGCAGCTAGATTGCCCCAACCTTCACCGTACCAGCAACCCCAATCTGGGGCAACGTACCCCAGCAGCTAAACCAATTGCCTATGTGGGATTGGCACCAACAGCAGAGCAACAGGCAGCCGTGCAGCAGGTACCCAGGCGGCGATCCCTACAGTGGCAACCGGCAGAGAGGCGGAGGACGCAGACGGGCATCTTATTTCAGCAGTCGGGCTGCAGGTCAACAATGTGTGGTAGAGGCACTTGTGCCCGGTGACCATAGGAGATTGGCAGGTGGCCGTCTGATGGACACCGTGCTACGGTAAAACTCTTGTGCGATCTGATAAGGACAGCCAGAGCACCTGCTCCCAGAGACGGGATTGCAGGTGAGAATGTCGGATAGTTCGACCAGGTCTCTACAAGTTGCCTGATTGTTCTTCGACTGGGGTGCCGGTCGAGGGGTGAGGGATGTCTGTGTGTTACCTGGATTGGACACCGATATCTTGTTCGGCAATGACCCGGGGCACTTTATATGCAGAAGATGCTCCTGTGATGTAGTTACAAGGAGCCAAAGTCAGGCGGTTGCCCAGGCAGAGGAGCCTTTGGTACCTCTGCCCACTGAGTAGATCATCGCTCTCCAGCTTTTGGAGCCAGCGTATCTGGGGGTCCCGAGGAGACAAGGCAGGTAAGCCAGACCGAGTCCTTACAGTGCCTTGACATACCTTCCAACGTTTCCCTCGACTTAGTGACTGAGGGCGGGCTACCAGAGCTCAGTAAGCGGTTCAAGGAAGCTGTATTTTTAAATCCGATTTAGACTGTGGGCGTACTATTCTGCCACAGAGAGCGGTCGGAATGATTCCTCTGGCACCATGGGCTCTTCTACAGAGATGAAGCCGCTGAAGCTCCGGTCTGAGTGTGGACATATAGGAGACAGCTAGTTGTACCCAGGAAGTATAGGCAGCAGTTACTGAAGGTTACCCATTCCATCCCACTAGCGGGGCATATGGGGGTCACCTGCACCAGTGCCCGACTACGGATTTCTGGAATTATGGCCGGGGGCATCTCAGGAAATATCAGTGTTCTGCCGCACCTGTGATGCTTGCCAGTGGGTAATCAATTCGGGTGACAATGCGAAGGTCCCCCTGAGACCGCTACCGATCATTAACGAGCCCTTCCCGAGGGTAGCTGTAAATATAGTGGGTTCGCTTCTGATATCTAGTCGATAATTGAAGCGCTGCATCCTCACGGTGGTTGATTTTGCAACCAGGTACCCTGAGGCTGTGGCACTGTCCTCCATCGAGGCATGAAAAGTGGCAGAAGTTCTGACAGAGATTTTTTACTAGGGTAGGTTTCCCAAGTGAGATCCTACCCGATAAGGGGACGCAGTTCATGTCTGAACTGTTCCAGTGTCTCTGGGCTACATGCGGGGTGAAAGCCCTTCTGCCCTGCCCCTTACCACCCCCAAATGAATGGACTGTGTGAGCGGTTCAATGGGACATTGAAGCAAATGCTGTGAGCATTTGTAGAAGTTGAAAAGGGAGATAGGGAAGCTTGTCGTCTAGAGTACTTGCTATTTGCATACCGAGAGGTACCGCAAGAGTCTACCGGCTTTTCCCCTTTTGAGCTTCTGTATGGGCGCCATGTCCGGGGACTGTTTGACCTGTTCCATGAGGGATGGGAAGGGGAAACTACCAATACTGATGCTTCTGTGCTCCAATATGTGGTAGAGCTCAGAGACCGGCTAGAGAGACTTATGGGGTTAGCACAGGCTAACCTCCATGCAGCTCAGGCCAAGCAGAAGCATTGGTATGATAAAAGTGCCTGTAGCAGAGAATTCATCCCAGGGCAGCAAGTGCTTGTTCTGAAGCCCACTCGGCAGAATAAAATTGCTAGCTGCCTGAAATGGCCTGCATACATTATACTGGTGGATTAATGAGTGTAACAATGTAGTGAACTTCGATCCAGTAACAAATAGGCATAGGACTTATCATAAAAATATTCTGAAGGAATATCACACAAGTGAGCCGGCTGTGCTGGCTATCTGTAGTACCATTGGGGGATCCGGCAAAGCCAAGCTCTGCCCGATCTCCTGGGGGAAGCTCAACAGGGGAGCACAGTAGAGCAGGAAGAGATAAGTCCCCAGCTCGAAGCTCCCTAGCCGGAGCAAGCGAGAGCTATGCTAAAGGAGTACCAGGTCCTATTCACGGATAAGCTGGACAGGACCCATCTTACCAGTCACCCAGTCCACACCGGGGATCACAGACCTCTCCATAAAAATGCTTACAGGGTTTTAGCAGAGGTGAAGCGGAGCATAGAGAGGGGAGGTAGAAGAGATGCTATCCCAAGGGGAAATAGATTGGTCTCAAAGTCCTTAGGCTTCACCGGTAGTCCAAGTGCCCAACAAGGATGGGACCACTCAGTTCTGTGTGGACAACTGGCAGCTCAATGCTTAGAACATCAAATGCCTATCCCATGCACCGCATTGGATGAGCTCTTAGATAAGCTTGCCGGGGCAAGGTATCTGACTACCATGGATCTGTCTCGGGGGTACTGGCAGATCCCTTACCCAGGAGGAGCAGGAGAAGTCAGCTTTCATTACCCCGAGTGGCTTACATGAGTTCTCAGTTATGCCATTCGAGATGAAGAATGCCCCGGCTACCTTCCAGCGTCTGGTAAATCGCTTACTGGAAGGGATACAAGGTTTTGCAAGGGCATATCTGGATGATATAGCTGTGTTTAGTAATACTTGGGGGGCACATCTAGAGCATGGAGCGGTGGTGCTAGTGAGGATCAGGGAAGCCAGGTTAACACTCAAGTGCCTGGTCGGCATGGCGGAGGTATTGTACCTCGGTCACCGGGTGGAAGGGGGGTACCTCAAACCTAAACCTGCTAAAGTGGAGGCAATTGTTAACTGGCCAGTTCCCCATACCAAAAAGCAAGTGATGGCATTTGTAGGTACCGTCGCCTACTATAGAAAGTTTGTGATCCAGTATAGCACCCTGGCAAAAAACCTGACTTACTTGACTCAGAAAAAACTCTTGGTTCTGGTAGCCTGTCTTACGTGTGTGGGGAGGGATTTCTGGCTCTGAAGCCCGCTTTGCAAGTGCTCCATTATGGCAGCTCCCGATTACAGCAAGCGGTTCCTGGTGCAAACCGATGCCTCGGACTATGGCATCAGGCTGTCCTGAGCCAGGTAGGTGAGGACAGGGAGAAAACCTGGTCATCTACCCCAGCTGCAAGCTGCTGCCTCGGGAGGTGGCTTATTCCACAATCGAAAAAGAATGATTGGCCATTGTCTGGGCATTAAAGAAGCTCCAACCCTACGTCTATGGATGAGTCTTCACTGTTTTCACAGATCACAACCGCCTGAGTTGGTTACAGCGGGTGTCGGGGGAGAATTGAAAATTGCTCCGCTGGAGCCTTGCCCTGCAGGAAGAAGCATCTAGCTACGAAACGCGTAGGATTATTGCTTTTATTGGTACCTTTTATGTCTATTTAGCAGAGAAAGGGAATTCCCTAATAGGGTGCTCCAAAACAATGCCTGGTGGGGTTATGCAACAGTATTATTGCTTTACCCAGTGTGATTGTTGGGTAACAATGTCTATTTATCTCTAAACAGTTTGATAGTTACTAAGCTTCACTTCGTGTCACCTTGCACCTAAGCTATACCGCTCGGGTGTCTCCCGTCGGAGGTACGCCCCCTGTGTGACGTCACACGTATGCGCAAAGAGTAACGTCACTGTCAGCTGACGGACTACTAGGCGCAGACGCCAACATGCCATTGTGTCCTGCCAGGATCGATATACTCCTGAATGGACTGAGAGACTCGGTCTTAACGCACACATAGTGTGCCTATTTGGAGCAAAGACTTCCCTTCACCATCACGGAGGCTACGACGGAAGTGACCTGGAGACGACCTTTATGCTGGTGATTAACCGCAACCACAGAGCAAACGACATCTGGAGAGTGCGGAGGTTCACTTACCTGAGGCATCCCCTTCCATCGTTTATCCTGTTGTCAGCTGTGTGGTAACTTGTGTAATGTTACACGAAATGCTTATGTTCTATCTTTTTGATGTACAAGGAATACTTACCGTTTTTTAAACACTAAATATGTTTTGATATACTTCACTTTTTGCGTTTTGCGCTTGTTTTTTTGTCTTTTGCCCTGCAGGAGTTTGACTTTACTATCCAGCACAAGAAGGGCTGTGGGCATGGCAATATGGACATACCGAGTGACCAAAGAGCCACCAGGACATGCAGGCTTGGGAAGCCACCTGATGTGGTAATTGCCCAGAGCCTTCATCTTAAGGGGGGAGGTGTGACAGTAGGGGTAGCCAGTCTTCATAATAAACGTGAAGCCCGACTGGTTACCCCTGTATTGTATTGTATTGTATGTCTTTATTTATATAGCGCCATTAATGTACATAGCGCTTCACAGCAGTAATACATGTGGTAATCCAATAAATAACAGATAATATAAATAACAGATCATGGGAATAAGTGCTTTAGACATTAAGGAAGAGGAGTCCCTCCCCCTGAAAACCGTGGGTCCCCGGTAGCATAGAAGCACAATAAACCAGGGACACAGTGTGTGTTATAGACTTTCCTGTTGTGCTATAAACCTGGGATTTTGGGAGTGGGAGTTTAAGGGTGGATATTTGGGTGGAAATGTGCTTAAAACATATGTACATGGTCGGGGGGAAAAATTACCAGTTGTCCCCCCATTTTACCCGTAGACTGCATCTGGTTCGCAAGTACACGTCTGCATATTGTCCCCTTAATATCTTCCCTTTAGTACTGTATGTTCAGCCCGTAATTGTTAATATAACAGTTGGAGTCCTGAGCCCAGGTTAGAGTAAAAATTTAAATTTTAAATTGTGTATTCATCTATGTCTATACAGACAGTCCTGGTAATCCGTGAGGTAGCCAGGATGTCTGCATAGAGATCGGGGATCAAGGAGGAGAAGGGAAGTCAAGAGGTTTCAGAACATTTGGTTAGCAGGGCAGGGTGGAGTACCGGGTCTGGGAACAAGGAACCCCTGAAGGGTGACACTTTGATCGCCCAAACTCGGTGGAGCCTATCCAGTGGGCAGTATGGGGCTGCCTTTGGAAATCCGTTGCTGGTAGGCATTATTCCCATTGGCCAGTTTGAATTGTCCGCTTGCCGAACTCTTGACACACCTCCTCCTAAGATGCATACAGCCAGACGATCCCTCAGCTTTGATTGGCTGGTAAAGCTACGATCCGTGCTCTGATTGGTTGCCAGCCACTTCTCCATTTTGAATATAGAACAGGGAGGTCTATGTAAGGGGACTGGCCAATCAGAGAACCAGACTTCTTGGAGTTTGTGTCGGTGAGGCTCTGGTGGGCTTTTTAAACGTGCTATGCTTCAAATTGTAAAGCACTCGGCACGGAGTTGCCGGAAAACCTGCCTAACTGAGACCAAGTTCTGAGTTTGCGGCCAAGTTCCAGCTTTTGCCTTGCTCGCATTACCTGGTATAGCCAGATATCTTCCCCGAGGAGGGTACCTTGAAGTTTCTGGACATGTAGCGGACAGAGTAAGCCTTCCAAAGCTGGCGCTCTGCACCTAGTTGAGACTAGACTGACCCCATGCCCCAGTTAAGTGTGTATTCTACTGTATTTTGTGTATAATTGTGTGTCTGCTGGTTTCACCAGAATAAACCTCATTTTATTCCACTACCTTTTCCTGCCTAGTGATTTGATCCCGGAAGGTAAATGTGTTAAAAGTACTGATCTCCTGTGACACTGAACATGTATGTGTCCAGTATTACTTCTCTGTACATAGTGACCTCACCGGTTTGGGGGGCTGCAGGATTTCCCTGAGCAGGGCTGTTGCTAGGAGGCTGGGCAGATTCCTCTATCTTGATTGGCTGTTGCTTGGTAATGCAGCCAACCAGGAGGAAGTGTCAGAATCCTAGGAATCCTAGGATTGTTGACAAGGAAAGGAGGAAACAGCATGGAGTGGAGACAGGTGTGAGCAGTGGTCGATATGCTATTAGGCCCACTAGGCTGCAAAAATGATGGGGTTACAAATTTTCCCTGCTTCTATATGATGATGTCACGGTCTTCGGGCTCATTGCCTCCCACAAGCCTGGATTGGAGATGACGTCTTCATGGGCGGAAACTACTTATAAGCAACTGCACAGCGCTACAAAAACGTTTCAATTATTTTTGCACATGCTCTGCAGTTTCTTATGTGTGGAGGGCGGCAGGGAGAAAGCAGAAAGCAACCGAGCATCAGAGAACAGTACGGACCTCCACTAAGGTGAGTGGGGAGTGGATGGGGGGTGTCCCTGTGTCCCTGTGTCATGTACATGTACTGTGTGTCGGTGTTACTGTACCACTGCAAAGGGAATTCTCTCCTGGGCACAGGGTTGCCACCACTCCGGGTTTGACCCAGAGACAAGGTGTTTCGACCATGTATCTCTCGGATATGGGTTTATCTGGAAAATATACGTCTGGCAGCGGCATCTCTCCCTGCAAATCCAGTGAACATGGCTGCACAACGTTAAATGGCTCCGTGTTGCCATGACAACGAAACGCCATGTTGCAACGACAATGGGCTGTCACATGATGCCTCAGCGCCATAAGGCATCCTGTTGCCAGGGCAACTTGACGCTGATGCCAAAGGTAACAGAGATAAAATGAATAAAACATTTTTTTTAAATATTATTGCATAAAGTCTCTGGTCAGACTTCAATGGAAAGTGGCGTCTAGTTGCTGCCTCTCCTGCCGGTTCATACCGGAAGCTAAGCCCGATGTGCACGGGACCAGTGTGGGGGGCATCAGAGGCTTCCTACGGGCTTGTGTGGTGAGATTTGTGTGCACAGACCCAACAGAGCAGCAGCGTAATATTTTGTGTGTTTGTGTGTGGGATTCCGTTTTGTGTGTGGGATTATGTTTTGTGTATGTGGGAGGGGGTCTTCCGTTTTTTTGGCTGTGGGGGGGGGTAAATTCCGTATTGTGTGTGGGGGGTGGGGGGTCTGTGGGGGGGATTGTATGTGTGGTGGTGGTTTTCGTTTGGGGGGATTCCATTTTGTGTGTCTATGGGGGGTGGGGGGGAGAATACCGTATTGAGTGTGTGAGGGGATTATGATTCGTGTGGGGGGAATTGTATGTCTGGTGGGGGCTTCCATTGGGGGAGGGATTCTGTTTTGTGTGTCCTGCAGGGAGTAGGGGCATTTTGTGTGGGCTGCAGGGGGGGGTACCATCTTGTGTGTACTGCAAGTTCCGGTGCCATTGTGCCATTGCGTGTGCTGCAGGGAGGAGCATTTTGTGTGTGCTGCAGTAGCTGTGCCATTGTCTCTGCTGCGGGGGGGGGGGGGGGGCATTTTGTGTTTGCTGCAGGTGTGTTCCATTTTGTGTGTGCTGCAGGTGGGTGTCGTTATATGTGTACTTGCGGGGTGGGGGGTTACTGTATCTTGTGTGTGCTGAACGTGCGGATTCCAGTTTAGGGTTGGCAAAAAGGTATGGGCCTATGGACAGCAAAATTGTAAATCCACGTGTGTGTGTGTGTGTGTGTGTCGCAACTTTTATCATTGTGTCCAGTATTTTTGGAGAAGCCACCTGGCAACCTTAGCTACTGTACATAGACATGTTAAACATTCAGTGATAAAAAACAAAGTCAGTTTTATTATTTAGATACAGAAGAGACTATATTCTTCATTTCAAAATATTCAAGAATCACCTTCACAGTCTGTTAATAGCAGTTGTGGTTCTCCTGTCAGCCTACTTTTTCTGGGTTAGATAGGCTCTAGTGTTCATTTCAGGCCTGAGAAGTATAATGTAACATTTAGGAATAAATATACAACCCAGTAACCCAGCACTGGAAGCCAGGATGGCAAATATCTCTACAGCTACTGTGTATCTGCCCTTGCTGCTCATATAGGCTGGGATGAAGGAGATCCAGACACTGCAGAACACCAACATGCTGAATGTGATAAACAGGGCTTCATTAAAACTATCAGGCAAGTTTCTGGCTAAGAAAGCAACAATGAAACTAATAAAGGCCAGAAATCCCATGTATCCAAGTACACAATAGAATCCAATCAGTGACCCTTCATTACATGTAAGTAATATCTTCCCAATCTGATCTTCCATGTTATAATATGGGAAAGGAGGGGAGCTTCCCAGCCAAACAGCACATATTAGAACTTGAATCAGAGAACAGAAGAGGACGATAGAGTTAGACACTATGGATCCCATCCAGCCCCTGAACTTGCTGTCTGGCCTGGTGACATTAAAGGCAATGATTACAGTCACAGTTTTGGCTAGAATGGAAGAGACAGAAATGGAGAAGGTGACCCCAAACACTGTTTGTCGCAGAATACAGGTCACTTGGAGGGGGTGACCAATGAATATCAGGTTACAGAGGAAGCACATCTTGAGAGAGAGAAGTAGAATGTAGCTGAGGTCTCTGTTGTTGGCTTTCACAATGGGAGTGTTTTGGTATTTGATGAATATTCCCATAACTAAAGTGGTGAGAAGAAAGAACAGAACAGATATCAAAGCCAGAGATGTACCCAGGGGATCTTCATAGGACAAATAAATGTTTTCTTTATCAATGCAATCGTCTCTGTTACTATTTGGCCACTGAGTTGCTGGGCATTTGACACAGGTACTCATATCTAAAAATGGAAAAGCACAATTCCTTTAGTGAAAAGTGTATTCAGTACAAATTCACAACATTATTTAACACATTTCTAGTAACTTACAGAAGAGACATTCCCACCAAATATGAAATCATAGAGTTAAGACACATATGCCATTGAATACTTATACGATTCTTTGTTCATTATGAATACATCTGAAAGTTTTATGACTGGTCCATGAAGTATGGTGTGTATAGCGTGATTGAACAACATATTTATTTATATGCAGTTACCCTAATAGTTATACTCCTCTAACCCAGGAATTGCCAAAACAGTTGTTATCTGTGATTGATAGGGCAATTACAGTATTGTCAGTTTTATGCTTTGTCATTCTAAGATTTTGATTCAGTCCTTCTTTTCTATTTCTAACTTCAGGCATGAAAGAGTTAAAGGATCAGTTTCTCCTACAGAATCAACCTGATACCTGACCCTGAGTCTGCATTTGTTTATCTCCAAACAGATTTCATGAAAATCTGTGCTACCCATGCCCCACTACGCAGAATAAGAGTACAGGGGGCCAACCTTCAGTGTGTTACATCTGATCTTTTTGCACGTTACCATTTTTGGGATGCGATGTGGAAAAGATACAAAGTAAATTGCACCACTAAGGATTGAAATAACTACAGATGTCTATGGAATACATCCACAAGGCAAACAAGACTTACAAAAGCGCAATATTACTCTGACAATCTTTAGCAAACGTCACCAAACGCAGGAAACTTCTGGAAGGTCATCAACAATATATTCCAGCCTTCTAACAATCAACAACCATCTAATATCATAAATGATAACTCTACTCTGACAAATCCCCCTGATATTGCAAATGCATTCAATGAATACTTTGTGGGGTGTGCTACTTCTTTAATATCAAAGCACACCCCAACTACAATCATAAAGTTCAACCTGGGAGAACCCCCATAATCCCCTTCGCTACAGTGCTTACAATTTTCAATTTGTCAGAGTACCGTATTTGAAGATGAGATTTCACAGGTGCTCACAGTATTAAAATTAACCAGTTAATGTGGACCTGACCTACTGCAATCAAAGTTCCTATGACAGTGCCCCAGCCATTGCCATACAGCATACCTACATCGTCAACTCTATTTTGACTTCAGGCCATATCCCATAGACCTGAAAAACTCTAGAGTTGTCCCAATCTTCAAAAGTAGGACGTAAACAGTGTCTATAACTAAAGACCAATCTCCCTTCTCCCAATACTATTCAAAGTAATGGAAAAATGTGTCCACTCCCAATTAAGTGATTACTATACCAACACAAATTTCCTTAGCCAACTCCAGTCTGGCTTTCGCCTAAACCACTCCATGGTAATTACCCTCTTAAAAGTTTGCAATGAGATTCAGCGTGGAATGGAACTGGGACAACTACTGTAACTTGTACCATATTCCTAGATTTTGCAAAGGCTTTTGATACCGTTGATCATGTTATCGTGTTAAACGCTTCAGTACTCTGGAATAGGGGAGCATGCTTTAAATTGGTTTCACTCATACTTATTGGATGGATCCAAATTTATGTCTATTTCAGGCTCTAACTGCAGCCACTATAATATCACCTATGGGGTCCTGCAAGGCTTTGTTCTGGGGTCCCTACTCTTTTCAGTCTTCATTAATGATTTATCTACAATTTGTAAGGGAACTTCAATGCACATGTTTGCAAATGACACAATCTTATATGCACACAGCCCTTGCCTCACTGACCTTGGGCACGTAATTCAATCTAATTTTTCAATACATTAATTCTGGATTTTCTAAAAGAAAACGGTTTTTAAATACAGACAAAACTGTATCGATGGTATTTGGGACTAAGGCTACATTTCTAAAGCTTCCAACGACAGACCTACAGATCAGAAAAAACTCTAACACCATTCTTGCCCCTATCACTAGTTTTAAGTATCTGGGAATTTGGCTTGACATATATCATATTTATACTCGGACATCCAAAACATATGCCCAACTAGGTATACTTTATAGGAACATCTACCCCCTCTGTATCTAAAACTCTCTCCCGCCTTAAACCTTTCTCACTTTCTGCCCCGCACCTCTGGAATGCCCTTCCCCTCAATACCTGACTAGCACCCTCTCTATCCACCTTTAAGACCCTCCTTAAGACACATTTGCATAAAGAAGCATATGAATAGCACTGGATAATCCTAGACACATGATACATAAAGCTTGGCCCCCCGCAGACGCACTTATTAAAATTCCCTCCTACTGTCTCTTTATTTTCCCCTACCAATTAGATTGTAAGCTCCTCGGTGCAGGGACTCCTCTTCCTTAATGTTACTTTTATGTCTGAAGCACTTATTCCCATGACCTGTTATTTATATTATTTGTTATTTATATGATTACAACATGTACTGTATTACTACTGTGTAGCGCTATGTACATTTATGGCACATATAAATAAAGACATGCAATACAATACAGCTTCCCAAACTCACCTTACTAAACTAAACACCCTCTATAAATCAATATTCCCCTTTAATGAAAAGTTCAGTCCGCGCTCTGGCTCTTTAAACTTGGAGTGTTGGTCCCTCTCAGTTCTCTTGCTGCTTCTGTGTTTATGAGGTGTCTCCCCCACCTCCAAATGTGGTCTCCACCGGAACCCCGATGGTGATACCAATATCAGCAAAACAAGAAAAAACACAAAAGCGCACCAAGATGAGAGATAGATATTGTATTAGCAACAAATAATAAAATTAGTAACTTACATATAAAATTTCTTTAATAATCCCCGATTCTGGTGTCTATCACAGGAGTAGGGCATCACATAGGAAGTATGAAGGGTAATCTCAGTTCTGAGAGATCAGACCCGCGCGCTGTTGTGGCTGGCGGTTTTACTACCCACCACCAGTACACACTCAAGTGTACCGTTCCTGCTTATTTCCGATCGTTTCTATGCTATCAAAAACGGACAGGCATCCTAAGGACACCTATTGAAGGCCCCGGTTCCTGCACATGTGTGCTACACTCTGCACCACGCTACCACACGTGGAGGACAGGAGAGTGAACAGAGACAGCCCCAGCGCGCGGGTCTGATCTCTCAGAACTGAGATTACCCTTCATACTTCCTATGTGATGCCCTACTCCTGTGATAGACACCAGAATCGGGGATTATTAAAGAAATTTTATATGTAAGTTACTAATTTTATTATTTGTTGCTAATACAATATCTATCTCTCATCTTGGTGCGCTTTTGTGTTTTTTCTTGTTTTGTCAATATTCCCCTTTGTACTACAATGTAATTACAACAAACATCACTGCAAAATGATCAAAGAACTAGATTACGCAAAGAACATTTTTCCTGTCTTCAAATACTTTCTGGGAAAGATACCCACCTATCTGAACAAACTCCTGACCCATACTACACGCAGCACTTATACCTGAGATCTGACTACAAAAGACTGTTCATGGTCCCAAGATTCAAAAGGAATCCGACTGCTCCTCCTCCTCTTATCGTGCACGTGACGTCTGGAACAACCTACCTCATACTCTCAAACCCATCTCCAGTATAAGAAATTTGAAGACTTCAGCTGTCTCTCATTTTATTCTTGTCTGTAACTGTTCTATATGGCCATAATCATATTATCTCTAACTGTCCATGAAATGTCTGTAAATTGAATGTATAACCTCATTTCATGTTCATTTAAAGTAACCATGTATCTGTCACCATAACTCTGTGCCCAGGACATACCTGAAAACGAGAGGTTACTCTCAATGTATTATTTCCTGGTAAAACATAACAAAAATGTAAAAAATAAAATCAATACTTGTTTTTTACACCTCAAGGAAAATTAGGGGCTCCTGAGATTACCGGTGAAGTTACTAAATTAAACATCTATCAGAAAAAACAAAATGGCTGTCAAATCTTATCCTCACTCTGGTATCTTAGGCACAAACCTCGAATGAAACCTACTGCACCATGACCAGAATAGTCTCTGGAGCTGAAAAAGACAGCTCTTTACAAAGGCTCCCCATCTTCATAGGAAAGTATGGAAGACGAGGTGCCAACAAATCAACGCATGGATGCTTCGTCCGGACCAATACCAGAACGAATGCTCGTCTATAATGGGACAATCTGCTATGGGGGTGATGACAGTGTTTGGAAGACTGTACATGGGGAAGGCTTAAAAGGAATGGGAAATTCGAACTGGCCAATGAGAATCTTGCCGATGGGGACAATACCCAGCAATGGTTCTCAGAGCCAGCCCTGAATTATCTCCTGTAGAGATCAGCTCCTTTGAGACTGGATCAAACAAAGGTTCCGGTTTTTTTTTTTTAACAATCTTTTTTTCCTTCTCTTGGAGGCATATATAAAGAAAAAATACAAACAGTTGTTACAGTCGGGTCAAAACAGAGAATGTAGAAGTCATCGGCACATGACTGTTGGATAAATTAGATGCCCCAATAAATCCTTTTCCTGATTAAATAGTAGAAAGAGGGGGGGACACAGAGTGGGAAGATAGGTGGTGATGACTAGAAGAGGTAGGGGGGGTCTCTCCGATACTTCCAGGGCTATGGTTGTTTAGTTGTTGGCTAGGACCTGTAGCAGGGGTGGAGCTCCTGAATCGGGCCAGGGTTCCCAAGTGTTGTAAAATTGGGGCATTTTTTGTTTCAGCATAGCCGTGAGTCTTTCCATATTCATAACCGTGTTTATCCTGTTCACTACAGTCCTCCTTGATGGGGCCTTTATTTGCTTCCAGGCCGCCGCGACTGAGCATCTCGTCGCCGTTAGTATGGCGGAGGTCAGCCTGGTCATGGGGGCTGGGAGGTCCTCTATTGGTTTTCCCAGCACGTATGTCAGGGTGTCCAGGGGGATCTCCAGTCCTAGGGTATCATCTAGGAGTCTTTGGACTCTGGTCCAGAACTTCTGGATCTCCGGACATGACCACCAAATATGGGCCATGTCACCCTTTTGACCACATCCCCTCCAGCACAGGTCATCTGTGCCGGGGAAAATCTGGCTCAGTCTGCTCGGGGTCAGGTACCACTGAAATAGTATTTTATAGATATTTTCTTTTGTGACGGAACAAATTGAAGTTTTGGAAGTTGCTTCCCAAACTTCCTCCCAGTCCTCAACGTCTATTGGTGTGTTGAGGTCTGCACACCATTTTTGCATGTGGGCATGGGTGGGTGGGGGGAGGGAGGTCTCGGTTATTTTGTAAATTCCAGAAATTAGTCCTTTCTGGTATTCTCTTATTCAACAGAGGGACTCATATCTGGTCTGCGGGGGGAATTTCGAGGTCGGGGATAGAGCTCCAAGGAAATGCCTTACCTGTAGGAATTTGAAAATGGGGAGATTGGGGGCTGTAAATTTAGTTTTGAGCTCTTGGAAGGACAGAGCTTCGTCATTCTCCAGCAGATCCGCAACCATACTAATGTCTAGGTCCTGGAATTGACCGAACTGGGTTTGGGAGCACCCAGGAGGGAATTCTGGGTTTCTGAGCATGGGGATGAGTTGGGAGGGGGATGAAGTTAGGCCATATTTCTCTCTGTTCATGAACCAAGTGGACCACGTGCATTTCATTGCTCCGAGCTCAAGCTTCTGAGGTCTCTTTTCTTTGTACTCCTGGGACCATAGTAATACCGGGAGGGGGATGGGGGATGCGTGGTGGGACTCTATTGCTAGCCAGCAGTTGGAGCTCGGGGGTTATTCCAAACCACTACTTGCCTCAGCTGAGCCGCTTGGTAGTATCTAACTACAATAACTAGGTAGATCCCAAAGATCTTAGTAATGGCCTCTATGGCATAATTAAACACTGAATATAGTGCTACTAGGTTCAAAATTTTAACTGCAGAGGCACCAAAGCAAAGGTCGCTGTTAATACAAGCCTGGCGGTGAGATTCCTCTGCTTATCCTACATCTAGACGCTGCCACTTCTGATGGCGTCACCTATGACGTCATCACGTTAAGATTATATTTGAATAAAACTTTTTTGTTTTTCCTGGCTAGTTTGGTTCAGATGGGATCATTGGACCTATTTACTATATCATTTGATAGGCCAATGTTAGTCTGCTCACTATACCTTATACATTGAGTGCTCTACTGTGAGGGAACCTTTTTTGATCCTTCTTTGGGATCTACCTAGTTATTATAGTTACATATCCCTCTGAGCACCTTTGGTTTATTTACAATTACACCCACCACGTATTTGGATGAGCGGTTGTTTCTCCTCTATAGTATCTAACTACGTCAGGGACCCCCAGTCCTCCTCTTGTCTTTGCGGACAGGAGTACAACCTCGGGACCCTAGGTTTGCGTTGTCTCCATATGAAGCGTAGGATATGCGACTGTATGTTTCTTAATTCGGCTAGTGGAACTGGGACTGGGAGTGTTTGGAAATAATACAATAGGCGGGGGAGGATATTTATTTTAGCGGACACAATTCTGCCAAACCAGGAGATCTGGTATACGTTCCAAGCGTCTAGGTCTCTTTTGATTTGTTCAAATAGGGGTGGGTAGTTACCTCGGTACAATGAGCTGTATGAACTAGTAATTTTTATTCCCAAGTATTTTATGTGGGAGGTATTCCATTTGTACTTATAATATGACTGTAGGAGTTTCCAAATGTTATCTGGGAGGGAAAGGTTGAGCGCTTTGGATTTATCCGTGTTTATTTTATAGTCTGAGACCTGACTGAATTGGTCTAATAGTTTCTGTCGACTACGGAGGGAGATGTGTGGGTCAGCGAGGGTCAGAATAACGTCGTCCACAAAAAGGGATATTTTATAGTCTTTATCGGCGATTGATATGCCTTTGATGTTGGGTTCGGCTCTAATTTGGGATCTTAACGGTTCAATGGAGATTGCGAAAAGTAATGGGGAGAGGGGACAGCCCAGCCTGGTTCCATTTCTTATCTGGATTGGGTTTGAGTGTCCTCCTGGGAGTTTTAGATATGCGGTGGGGTTCTGATATAGGGCCCGGACAAACTCGAGGAAGGGGCCTGAGAAACCGAATTTAATCATGGTCTGGTCGAGAAAGGTCCATTTGATCCGATCGAAAGACTTTTCGGCATCCAGGCTTAGAATTATGGCCAGGAGTTTATTGTGATGCACGTGGTCAATAATATCAATGATTTTACGGGTGTTGTCAGAGGCCTGTCTTCCTGACACGAAGCCCACTTGGTCTATATGAATTAGTCTGGGGAGAATAGGGTTTAATCTGTTTGCGAGGATCTTGCTGAAGAGTTTAAGGTATGTGTTAAGCAGGGAGATCGGTCTGTAATTACCGCATTGAAGCGGGTCCCTTCCTTCTTTATGGATAATGGCAAAGTTGGCAGCTGAAATTGTGCCCGGGATCGGTTCTCCTTCTAGGAAGGAGTTGAACATGTCAATTAGGTAGGGGGAAAGGGACGCTATGAATTTTTTGTAGTAGACATTCGAAAAGCTGTCTGGGCCTGGGGTTTTGGCTATTTTGAGGGAGCTTATGGCTTGGGCCAGTTACTCCTGCGAGATTTAATGGTTCAGGGTTGCGAGCTCCTCTTCAGTGAGAGAGGGTAGATTGCATCACGCCAGGTATTGCGAGGCAATATCTGCGGTGTCTTTTTCTAGGTTGGGGGGGTGGAGATTGTAAAGATCTTCGTAGAAGGTCGCAAATTCCTGAGCAATTTCTTTCTCCACATAGGTAATCTGGCCACTTTTTGTGCGGATCCTCGAGATTTGGGCTTTTATCTTAATACCTCTTAATTTTGACGCTAGGAGTTTGTCTGCCATTTTGCCCCTGTCGTAGAACCTTTGGTTGGTCCATTTTAGCGCTCTCTCTACCTCTTCTAATTGGGATAGTTTTAGCTCTGATCTTGTTTTGTCAAGTATTCTAAATAGTCTTTTGGAGGGGGCCTTTTTGTGTTGTTGCTCGAGGGCTAGTATCTTATCCGTAAGTGCTTTTTGTAATTTTAGCTTCGTTTTTTTCTTGTGGGATGCTAATGAGATTAGGTCTCCTCTGATTGTCGCTTTGTGTGCTTCCCAGAGCGTTGACGCTGCTGACACTGACCCTCTATTTATTTCAAAGAATGAGGCCAATTTTCGCTTAATTGATTCCACTACCTGCGGGTCATTGAGGAGGGAGTCATTAAGTTTCCATTTATACGTGGAGCTCTTGAAAAAAGGCAGAGAGAGGGTCAATTCGACAGGGGCATGGTCAGACCACATAATTGGGCCTATGTTGGAGTGGGAGGCTGCCTGGAGAACGTTGGTGGTACCTAGCAAATAGTCGATCCGCGAGTAGGACCGATGTGGGGCTGAAAAGAATGTGTAGTCCCTCTGGTCTATGTGCTGGGCCCTCCAAATGTCTGTGAGGGAAAAGTTATGTATAATCTCTCTGAACGTTTTCGCTTTTTTCTGAGTCTGGGCTGTGTGGGTGGTAGTGGGCATATTAGATTTGTCTTGGTCTGGCGAGAGAACCATATTAAGGTCCCCGACCACTAGCAGGGAGGCGAGTACTGATTTGTCTAAGGAGTCCAGAAGGTCCTGTA
Organism: Ascaphus truei; assembly: GCF_040206685.1. NCBI lineage: Eukaryota > Metazoa > Chordata > Amphibia > Anura > Ascaphidae > Ascaphus > Ascaphus truei. Next base: position 30,621,159 of record NC_134489.1, read on the forward strand.
GGAAGTGGACCTGGTTTTCGTTGGGGGCATATACAGTATAGTAATGATAGAGATTGGAGTTCCTGACAGGGAGCCTTGTAGGAGTAGGTACCTTCCCACCGGGTCTCTAGTTATGCTAGCGGGGACAAAGGGGACATTGTTTTTTATTAGTACAGAAACTCCTCTTTTTTTATTGGGGGAGGAGGCATAGAAGGCCTGAGGAAAGGCGTGTTTGAACGTATTAGGGGGGTCGTTTGAATTAAAGTGGGTTTCGTGAATACAGATAATATCGCCCTTGGTTTTTCTAAGTTCCTGTAGTGCTAATTTGCGTTTCTTAACTGAGTTGAGGCCCTTAACATTAAGGGAGATAATTTTAATTGACGACATTATTTGGGGGGATTGTTCCCAGAATTGAGTGCTCTGGGCCTCGTGTGTTTCCCATGATGGGGGTGATTTGGTTCCTTAAGGGGGGAGGGTGGCCATGTTTCCTGCCTCCTGGTCCTCACAGATGAGAAAGATCGGGGAGTGGGGGAGAGGGCTTGGAGGGGGAGGGGGGGGGGAAGACCCACATGGGGAGAAAAAAAAGCGGGCTTTCGGGGAGCCCAATAGAAATTTCCTTTGGCACCGTGGTGGCAAAGGAAGGGGGTTCAGAACCCCTGGAGATCCTTCCGGGGCGCCAATCATGGGGCACTGCCAGGCTGGGAGGTCCGACACCCTCCATAACTGGGTTAAATGGGGAGTCTACCTGTGGCCGTGGTGGGGGTAATAACTCGGGAGAACTACGAACATTCCCAATGGTGGGACAGTGTGATGCTGGGGGGGGGGAGGTAGCTCTTTGAGCCATTGGCTTTTGGTAACCTTAGTGTTGGGGGCTGGTTGGAGGGATAGTGCTTGGGGGGAGGGGTGGGGGGGGGAGGGTTGGGGAAGGGGGAGGGGGGAGGGGGGAGAGGGGAGGACGCGGGGGAGGGGGAAGGGAGGGAAAGGGGAGGGGGGAGAGGAAGGGGGGGAGAAGAGGGGGGAAGAGGGGGAGGGGGATGTGTGGACATGGGGGGCTAGCCTTGGCACAAGAGCAACCCGTTATCTTTACACCATTTACAACTGAGGTTGGGCGCAGGAGGCCCCTGGTGGTAGATAGATTTACAGTGGCGGGCTTAGATTGCCCTTTAAATGCTGTAGATCATGCTCGGACAGTTCAGGGACCAGGTTGAGAAAAAGTTTTTTAAGGTAAGGCTGGATGATTCTGGCGGGACTGATTCAGGTATTCCTCTGAATCGTAGGTTCTGCCTATGGTCCCGATTTTCGTGGTCCTCGAGGGCATTCTTGAGGTCCGCAATCTCATGGCCCATCCTTGCCATGTCGTCCTATGTATTAGAGTGGGCTTTCGAGGTAGTGTATATTTGTGTCTCAATTGCCTCGGTTCTTGCCGTTACGGTGCCCAGGTCCGCCCTGATATCGCGTAGGATGTCTCTAAGTCCTCCAGATATCCCCTCCTCATCCTGAGGAGCAGCGACTCAAAGAATTCTTTGTTAAGTTCCTGCTGAGCTGGGACAAGTTGGCCGAGCATTGCGGCCTCCGCGGCGTGCTCGTGCTCCTCGCCGCCATCTTGTGAGTCTGAAGACGGCTCCATCTGTCGCTGAGCCGGCTGAAAAAACTTCGTGACGGGGTTCAGTGTTTTTTTTTGCTGCTTCCCTGTCATGACCAAGGTCTTGGGGAGGGTGCTGGCCACTTTTGGGGGGTAATTTCACCGTTTGGGGTGCTATTTTGATTAGCTTTGTGGGGAGGGTGTCGGGAGCTCTTTGACTACCCTGCCATTCACGGTGACGTCACCGGAAGTCTCGGTTCCGGTCTTTTTAATCATTGTCCACAGAAAAAGTCAGCAGCCCTTACCACTGCACAATTTCTGAAGCACTTCAACTCCCACATTTGAATAGCAGGCCAGGTCTGTTTGTGTGCAGGCTGATTAAGTGAATTACCAGCGCTGAACACAGAGAAGACTGAAAATAACAGCATAACAAAAGTTGGATAGACGTTACAGAGCACATTAACAAGATGGATACTAGTTTAACCCCTGAGTAGCCATCTAGACACATAGGGGCAATGGCAGGGCTTAACCTTTATTATAATAGCCGCATTGCCCCCACCGTCACAAGAATCTCAGGAACCTATGGGTCCCCAGAGTTGAAAATAGTGATGTTCATCTCTGGAGGACCCCCGGTTCCAATCCTTTAAAGGTTAGATGGGATGCACGGCTCCTTTAATATGCAGCAAGATGACAAAAATGCAGCTAATAAGAGAACTGGACCATAACTAGTTTTCAATGTAAATTTTTTATAAAAATGTATATTCCAGGACAACTCAGAAATACAAAGTGTGTGTATATGTGTGTATATGTATGTATGTATGTATGTATGTATGTATGTATGTATGTATGTATGTATGTATATGTATACTGCTGCGGCAGACTTTATTCTAACAAATCACCGTTTTTTACCTGTCTGGTTCCTGGAATGCGACGCTGTTCACCTGGCGCATGCCGCGTTCATTTTGCGCTCCCAGCCACGGGTCATGCCCGGCTGACGCGCGGTTGATGGGTTTATTGATAATGGTTCGGATTTTAATAGGCTGCAATGCTTCGAGTGTCCGCCAGATGGCAGAAATTCCTGAATTGTAATGCGCCGAATCAGTAATGTGCCGGCTTGCAGGTGTTTCGTTTAAAAAAGATACTGTACCACAGTGTACTATTGTAACTTGGCCTTGGCCTTGAGACTGAAGGAAGAGTTGCAAAAATGTATCAATTTAGGCTTTTCATATTAAAGAAAGACAAAGACCAATTTTGGTTACAGTATTCTCCAGAGACCCGCCCGCCATGAGTGTTCAAGTGCAGCCCGCTTTCCAAAAACCCGATATGGGCTGCGATTAATGCAACAGATGATAAGATGGCAACAGTAGCTCAAATTTATCCGGATTTTATCGAAAACTATGACTTTTACAATTTTTTGCCAACTCCTCATACGTGGAAGCGTGCAGTAAGGAAAAGGTTATGTAGCGATCCCTGTTTTCATCGTATTGAGTCCCAATTTGTTGGAGGGTATTGGTGTGTATCACCGGATTTTTCCCGTATCTATGATCATGGAGGCGGCAAAAGGCGAAGGGTCATGTTAAAACCAACTAAGAAGCGACAGTCGCTGCCAATCAATGCACCAGCACCAGCACCAGCATCGGCTTCCAATGACGGTCCCACCGTCAGTGACAACCCTGAGCCTGAGCCGGATTTCGAATTCAGTTTTGATGAAACTTGCATGTATCTAAGCGATTTCCAGCCTCACCTGCTGACTACAGGTGGACTAGTCCCGCTGCAAACTATCGACGTGGATGATGAAGAAAGCTGGACTGGCAGTGGACCGGTGCCGGCACCAGCTGAATGGGAAATTCTATGGTGAGTACTGTATTGTTGCCGTATTATTTTGGTGGGGCTGGCTGGGTACTTCTTTAGGGGGCTCACCATTACTGTACATTAAAACTTTTCTTTTTGAAAAGAAAACGGCTAATGGGGGGATTTTGATGGATAATAATGTACTGTATGCTGATGTTTTCCGTCCGTACAGTATACTGTGTAATAAAACCGAACAAATAAAACTATGCATTTATTCTACATGTTCAGTATCGTTTCATTATGTGTCTTCCACAGTATACTGTACAGTTGTATACAGTACCTAACATCTGGGGGCAAAAATAATTTTATTTCTAGGTGCCCTAGAACAAAAGTTCCCACGCCAATTGACCGTGAACTTGACCGAGGCCCTAAGTAGTTCCCACGCCAATTGCGCAAATATAATGTAAAATAACCCGTTCTGTGGGTCTGAGCGGGTTGAAAGTCGCCTGGTCCTCATGAGGAAGGACCCTTGCCATAGTGGCAAAATATCAGCCTTGCACGACCCACGGAACCGGAGATACCAAAAATACAGTTTAAAAGCACATTACCAAAGTGGCTTTTTTTTCTGCCATGCAAGTCAATGGCAGAAACCTGAACTTTAACATTACCCTGACTCCGTTCTGTTGCCACGAGAGGGTCGCAATTTGCCATGCAATCCTGCCGCAGCTAGGACTACACGGTGACCGAATCTGAGCCTTCTAGGTTGAATAGAAACGGAGTTGTGGATTCCAGGTTTCTGCTCATTCTGACTTAGCCGGTTCAAAGCTTTGTCCGCCATTACGTTCAATGGTAGGACCCTCCTCGCTGGCGTGACCCTTTCTCGTCGCCATTACTGCTTGGATCCTGTTGGGGTCAAGTGAGGGGGTTCCTAACATCTGGGGGCAAAAATAATTTTATTTCTAGGTGCCCTAGAACAGAAGTTCCCACGCCAATTGACCTAGTTCCCACGCCAATTGACCTAGTTCCCACGCCAATTGCGCGACCAGGCAGTAAAAAAACAGTGCAGCAAGCCTCGACATTTGTTACTCTGTATTTTGTTATACAGTACAGTACTATCAAAGGAGCGCATGGAAACAATGCACAGTACAGTAAGACAAATCAACATGTTCTTTTATTGGTGCAGTCAGTTCAAAAACATTTAGTTACAAATACAGTACAATGTTGAAGCATTTTAAGTAACATCTCCTTTATTAAAGAAACACAGTACTGTATACAGTACAGTACAGTGGGATGGTGCGCAACACTGTCAGTCAGACCTGCACCAGTTCAGTCCTAGAGGGCAGCAAACATGGCAGGTTTTCAGGGCAACATTGAAAACCGTGCCTGTTTGCGGCCCTCAGGGACTGGAGTTGTGCATGTCCTGTGTAAAAAAACACACAAGATCTCCTTTGTTTAAGTACAGCAGGTACTGTAGGGCAAAACATGTGCAGTACAATACAGTTCAGCACAACAGTATGGTCTCACTGAAAGTCCTCCACATTGTCCAGCCATGGCCGATTCCATGCATGGCGCAAAACGCCATTAATGCAGTCTCTAACACCTTTCATTACAGGATCTGTAACTGGATAAAAGCGCCGCATTTCTTCCACAATTTTTTTCCTTAAATTGACAGGAAGCGCCTTTTTTTGGCGATTCCCATCGTAGTTCACTTTGAACACCCACTCGCAGTACAACGAGTAGGGAACATGGTGCTTAAAAATGATCAAGGCATACTTGTGGGGTACACCAGCACTCCTCACCCTATACTTTTCCCTGAGCGCCGGTGGCAGATCGCACAAGGTGATGTCGGGCACGGTTTCGATGCGAGCGGGTGTAGGTCTTTTGGGAACGGGTGTGCTTGAGGCGATGGGCGATGGTAGGTTGTCTGGGAGGAAGCTTTCCTCCGGTCGTGGTTGCCGGGTTGTCTCCTGGCGTGGTCTTGACGGGGTTGTCATGTCCTCCTCAATGGCATACATGTACACTGCATCTTCTGGTGGAGGGGGTGCGCTTGGTGATGGAAGGGGGACGAAGGTCCCATTCATCACATCCATGTCACCCCCCTGCTCCGGCGTCGGGGAAACAGGGGCATTAACACCGAGCAAATAATGTATGACCGCTATGTCAGCCTCTATATTCTCCATCCGTCGATCCATCCGTTGTTCCATTTGTAGCATCCGCTGCTCCACATTTAGCATTGTCTCCAGAAGCAGATCTATCTTTGCTAGCACAATAGAGTTCCCGGGGAGATCCACACTTATCCCATTCAGGATCCGGTCTAATGAGCTGCTTGTGCATGGCATTTGGACATCTGGGGGGATGGGTGCAACGGAGGATGAGATGGGGGTTCCATAGAGAGAAGCGGCATTGATGGAGAGTGGAGGAGGGGACCTGTGGATACCCGGTAGAGGAGAAGCGGCATCGTCGTCGAAGAGGGATGGAGAAGGTGATCTTTGGATTTCCGGGCGAGAAGCAGAGTCGTCTAAGCGCAAAGGAGACAGTGACCCGTGGATTTCAGAGGCGGCAGCGTCATCAGATGGAAACGGAGAAGATGGGGGTGAAGATTTCCGGGACAGCTACAGCAGAGTCGTCGAAGCATATGTGAGGAAGTGGTCTGCGGATTCGATGGGTTGGCTGCCATTCGTTTTGCGTAGAGAGCACATCACCGTATATCTTCTTCACATATTAAGGCTGACGTCTAAGAAAACCCTTAGCCTTTGGGGTCAGCAGAAGGTTTTCTTTATTGGCCTTAGCCTGTCGCTTTGCCCTTGGCGTGGAAACGGCAACCGCCTTTCGCTTTTTCAGCATGACAGGCACGGCAGAGGTGAGTGGGTTCTTGTGTCCATAGAACCGGGGATGCTCCATGGAAGCAGGTGGCACAATGCAGTAGAGAATCTGGACAAGGGCAAGTTCAGATAATGATCATCAAGTGGTGGGCTACGCAAAGTGTGTGACCATTTATGCATGGCGACCAGGTACAGGTGTTGAAAGTGGGCGTACTCTAATGTGAGTCATTAACGTATAAATACACCATCCATTTTGTGGATTCACTGCACATAGAATACACATCGACTAAACATCGAATATACATTCTTGTGTTTGTATTTCTTTCTACTCGCAGCAATGCCTGTTAAAAAGATTTCAAAGGATCTCAGCATGCGAATTAAAGAGATGTACATGAGCGGACACCGAATTGCAGATATCCAATGCTGGTTAGCTACTTCTGGCCTCGTTGTGCTATCAACCACCGCGATCTATCATGCATACGGAAAAAACAGAGACCGCAAAAGGGCACCAAGGGTAACTAACGCATAAGTAAATTTATAAAACTTAAAAAAAAAAATATAGAAAACTGTACTGTACATCTACAGTACAGTTCTGTATCTACTGTAATACTGTTGTTATTTCTGTTGATTTATATTACAACATACAGTAGTTTGTCTATTTATATTTGTAGTACAGCAGTATACATTTTTTGAATATTTCAATTAATCTTACAACGGTATACAGTATATAGGATGTATATTTATATTTATATTACAACAGTATATTTATATTGTATATTTATATTTATAGTACAACAGTATATATATTTTGTCTATTTATATTTATAGTACAGCAGTATACATTTTTTGTATATTTCAATTAATCTTACAACGGTATATACTGTATAGGATGTATATTTATATTTATATGACAACAGTATATTTATTTTGTATATTTATATTTATAGTACAACAGTATACATTTTTTGTATATTTATATTTGCTGTATATTACAACATTACATTTATATACATTTTATATTGCTGCATATTAATAAAACAATATAATTTCTTTACATTGTAGGGAGACAACTCTTCTGGTGGACAAAATAAGTGAGGAGAATGATGAGAGGAGTGCATTAAGGGTTAAAAACACTCTGCAGGAAAAGCACAATCTGACTGTATCCGAGAGCAGCATAAAGAAGATGAGACGCATCATTGGATGGAAATATGGACGTGTGAGGTTAGTACTGGACAGTACAGGAGGTAAAAGTGTTGTTTCGCAAACTGTACTGCACTGTGCCGCTAAATTTTTTTATTCCTTGTCATTACAGAGCGTACCCCATGATACGGTACACAAACAAAATCAAAAGAGTGCTCCAGGCCCAGGCATGGATCGACAGCGGGGAGACTTTCCAGGATTGCATCTTCACTGATGAGTCTACTGTGTCGCTGGAGAGATTTGCAAGCTTTGCGTTCCACAAAAAAGGCCGCATATCTTTGAAGCCGCGGCCAAAACACCCTGTGAAGCTGCATGTATGGGGTGCCATCTCTAGGCGTGGACTGGGATGCATTGTCATCTTTGAAGGTAAAATTTATCAAATATAATGTCGCCTAATGCACTGTACTTGACTAGTGTTGCCTTACCGTATGCACTGTACTGTACTATTGTGCAGTTTTTTGAGCACTTTTCTTTTCTTGCTATAGGAATCATGAATAAAGCTTTCTTCCAAGACAACATTGTGCCCGAGAATACATCACACGCGACTTCCCCAATGGTCACCGCTTCTACCAGGACAACGATCCCAAGCACACCGCGTCAACGGCGCATATCCTTGAGCGCGGCATCAACTGGGTGAAGACGCCAGCGGAGTAAGTGCAGTAGACCGTGTCCCATTTTTGTTCCCCACTGTTTTTAGCTCTTAAACCAAATGTCCTTTCTTTCCAATGACAGATCGCCAGACCTCAATCCGATCGAAATGGTCTGGCATCAGCTGAAGGACCATATCCGGAAAGTGGCGTAACCCTCCAAAAAGGACGAGTTGTTGAAAGGCATAATCAGTTTTTGGAATGATGTACTCACCGTGGAACGCTGCAATAAATATATAGACCATATTGCCACTGTGTTGGCCATTGTCATCGCACGTAATGGGCAAGCATCAGGAAAGTAGTACAGTGCTGTAGTATTGTAAGTACAGTATGATACAGGTAAGTATGGCACAGATTTTTTCTTTCCAGATAGTCAGAGTATACAGTAGTTAGTTTTTTCTTTACAGAGAGAGCAGCACCAGCCATCAGGTTACAGTACATAGAATTTAACAGTAGTCAGAGTATACAGTAGTTCCAGTATACAGTAGACTAGTTTGACAGTACTACAGTAACTGCCTACTAACTGCTCCATTTTTTTCTTTCCAGAGAAAGCAGCACCAGCCACCTACAGTAGTTCTGCCATAATACAGTACAGTACGCACATACAGTACAGTACAGTAACTGAACTAAGTTTTTGTTTTCTTGTCGTTCCAGGAAAAAGGGTGGCCTAGGGCGAGATGGGGGCGTTGTGTCTCGTTAAATCTGCTTGTACAGTCAAATGTACAGTATATAAACAGCAGTAATGATGTACACAAAACCTCTCCTCTCTCAATGAACTACTGTACTGCAGACAGAATGAGGAAAAGATAAAGGAAAAAATAATATTACTATACAGTATTTACAGCAGTATATATTATACAGTACATTACAGAACTGTATATAGTATTAAATAATATTCTTATAAATGTGCATTACTCATGTTTCCCCATGTTTTACAAATGTTTTCCAAATGGTTATCCAATTTCAAGCTGCCAAAAGAACTTAATAAAGACTGCATTATGTATTATTCTCTGGAGGTGTGTGGCTGAAAGAGTTAGAAGCACTGTAATTTCAAAAGGCAGTTCATCATAAAAAATAATTTAATAAAGGCTGCAGTATGTATTATTGTGTGTTGATGGTTAGAATTGCTTTGCACTTGAAATGTTTCAACATTGTACAGTATTTGTAAATAAATGTTTTTGTACTGACTCCACCAATAAAAGAACATGTTGAATTGCCTCACATTGTTTCCATTTGCTCCTTTGATAGTACTGGGGGGGACTTTCAACCCGCTCAGACCCACAGAACGGGTTATTTTAAATTATATTTACATCTCACATCTCTCCAAAACCCCTCACATCTCTCCCAGCCCCCCTCACATCTCACATCTCTCCCAGCCCCCCTCACATCTCACCGAGCCCCCCCCTCACATCTCACCCAGCCCCCCCCTCACATCTCACCCAGCCCCCCTCACATCTCTCTCAGCCCTCCTCACATCTCTCCCAGCCCCCCTCACATCTCTCCCAGCCCCCCACATATCTCTCCCAGCCCCCCTTTCATATCTCTCCCAGCCCCCCTCACATATCTCTCCCAGCTCCCCTCACATATCTCTCCCAGCCCACCTCACATATCTCTCCCAGCACCTCACATCTCACCCAGCCGCCCCTCACATCTCACCCAGCCGCCCCTCACATCTCACCCAGCCCGCCTTTACATCACTCCCAGCCTCACTCACCTATCTCTCCCAGCCCCCCTCAAATATCTCTCCCAGCCCACCTCACATATCTCCCAGCCCACCTCACATCTCACCCAGCCCCCCCTCACATCTCACCCAGCCCCCCTCACAGTCCTCCCTCCCCCTCATGCCTACCTGGGTGGAAACAGGCACGGGGAGGGCTCCCCGGTAGTAGAATCTCTTGAATCATATCATGAGTGAGGAGCGCTCTATAGTAGCAGGAGACAGGAAGTTCTGGGTCAGGCTGCTAGATGGTGCACCTCCCCTGCAGTCCTGCTATGACTCTCACTCAAGTGATTCTACTACGGCTAATACTTGAAGGCAGCGCATTCCATCTCCGCCGCTGCCATATACCATCTCCCCCTGCCGCTTGTTAAGCACCGGTTGGCCAACATCAGAAATCCAAAGAACAGGTTCGGCTGAATCCCACTCACGACCCCTCCCTTAGTAGCCACGCCCCCCGCCCCCTGCTCCCTGTCTAAGATTATTGCTGAACAGCCGAGGGAAACTTAGGATGTCCATTATTTGTGAGGTGAGTGACATTGGAAGCTCAAAATATTTGCGTTGACCTTCAAATCCGCAGGAGAATGTAGTTTTGTTGTGCTACGTGGTGCCGTTTGTGATATTTCGATGCTTCTGACATACAAACAAACAAACAGACGGAATCCAACTTAAAATTATAGTATGTATATATGTATATATATATATATATATATATATATATATATATATATATATATATATATATATATATTTATATATATAGAGAGAGAAGTACAGAGAGTGCACGTCCCATAGTGTAAATCAGTAATTTAATCAATAAAAAGAAAGAAGATTACTGATTTACACTATGGGACGTGCGCTCTCTGTTCTTCTTTTTCTATAGTTTTCCTGTTGGAATTGGTTATTCCTTTTGAGAGCAGCCGTGGATCCCTGATCATCATTTCTAATTCACCTGGACTTTTATTGGACTTGTACTAAGGGCTGGACTTTTTTCAATTTTTTGTTCTCCCCCCCCCCTCCCCCTCCCCCTTTTTTTCCCTGTTTGATATATGTTATTATATTTTTATCTGCATGTTTTTTAATATTTTTTATATTTTTTCACTTTCATGGTTTTTGTTATATTGTTAGATTGTTAATCACATTGAATTTGTATCATAATTATACACATTATTTACACGTTTAATTTGTTACCTAGTTTCACGAGTGGCGCTACAGAAATTTTTATTTTATATATATATATATACTAAGTTAAGTTATGGTGGGTAAAAAAAGTGACAAAAACCTCCACAGCAAAGCATATAACAAATGGAAATATTCCTGTATGCTCATTTGCATGTCTTAGACATGTCTGCAACCCTGCCTTTTACCATTATCACCCAGCACACAGCACTTCCACTGCAGTAAAGGATTCTGGGAAATGACATACAAATGGCCACACAGTGTCACCTTTTGCTTCAAAACCATTTTAACATGGTTCCCTATAGGCTTAAGCTTGCTGCATGGTCACAGCTTTAAGCACAGTCAAGGTTAAAGCAAGCTTAAGCCTATAAGGAACCATGTTAAAAATGGTTTTGAAGCAAAAGGTGACACTGTGTGTCTATTTGCATGTCGTTTCCCAGAATCCCTTGCTGCAGTGGAAGTGTTGTGTGCTGGGTGATAATGGTGAAAGGTGGGGTTGCAGACCTGTCTAAGACATGCAAATGAGCATACAGGAATATTTCCATTTATTATATATATATTTCCATTTATTATTCTATATATATATATATATATATATATATAATTTGTACATTTATTTACTTATAATATTGCATCTATAGCATTTTTTTTATATAAGGTCATGTGTCACAAAGTTTAAGCTTAAGCTACCACATTCATTCACTCAAATTCTTGGAGGCACTGCACCTACAGTACAGAATATGGAAAATGGGTTTGAAAGCATATCCGGCATCATGAGGAAGTGGGTATGATTACTTGAGCATACTCTATCCTACATGTACAACACTTTGACAGCAATAAGAACATTGAATATTATAGTTATTACTTTGGGGGACATAGCGTAAACTGAATGTTTCTCTTACCTGTTTGATTGGAGAACTCTCCCTCTGGGCAGGGAATACAGTCATAGCAGCAGGAGGGCTGTCCTATCCGTGATGACTTTCTGTATCCAGGAAGGCAGCTTTCACTGCAGACAGAGCGTGGGGTCTGTGTGACAAACAGGAGAAGCCAAATCAGTTTGCACTAGTTCACTAAATGTTTATCACCATATCATTGAGTCTGACCATACAATGCTTGCCAATCACCGAATCATGCTTTCTAACTATCGTCAGGTCACTGCTGTGGTGCAGTCCTGGTATTGTAATCCCAGTTGCAGGTCTGTTGGTACAGTATGCTACATTTAAAGACTGTGTAGTGTGTGTGTCACACAAGGGACCTAGAATCATTTGGCAGGTTTATTTCAGGTATTTTTTACCATCTCAATAGCTAGACACTGGGGAAAGTATATATGGAAAGCAGACACGTACACTGCTTTGTCATAATTTTGTGTGAACTGCTCTAAACACATACAAAATGCATCTATCTATATGTTCTAGTTACCTAGTAGAACTAAAGACAATTTCTCCATGCAGTGCAATTTTGCAACTGTATCCCCTCCTTCTAAAGGGATACTAACATGGGTATTGTTTGCTGGTCCACACTTGGGTTGCTATGGGGGAACCAGATGTCACGAAGGGGTATATAAGAAGGTGGGACTATTCTAGAAGGTGAGGTTCCAGGAGGACATGAGGAGAGGAGCCTTGAGGAGAGTGATAAGTAATGTTTATAAAGTAATAGTATATACTAGGCCCCCTTGTTAATTATGTTGCAGATAGGCACAGTACACGTTAAAGGATTCCCAAAAGTTGGAATGGAGTCCTGAATAAGTAATTAAAAGGCATTTGGCACCCCATAGAGAGCCTCAAGAAAAGAGGGATCTCCGGTGGTGCCGGCAGATCAGTTCTAACCACAGATCAGCACTAATATTCCTCATCAGTCTGTGTGGAAGTGGCCGTTCCAAATTAGGTACCGGGTAGAGGAGAAAGACTAAGAGTTAGAACCAGAAAAACCCCAGGTGGCGCTCAACGCTCAGTGATTACAATCAGTGAATAAATGTGAGAAAAAAATCTGGGCTGAAAATTCACCCTCTTCATAAATGTGCAATAACAAGTCATGATATCTATAAGTGAATAAATACTAGGAGGCTAAGGGGCCTATTCACAAAGCAGTGATAAGTGGTCTAATGCACGATAAATGCCCTTATTGCACGATCCTGCCTGCTTTCCAATTCACTAAACCATGATAACAGTGCAGTATCATGCTATAATGGCTTTTTAACAACCATTAAAAGCCTGGGGTCAAAAAGTCGTCCGACAAGCCAAAAAAAGACAAAATAGCTATATTTTTTGCCAGTAAGAGCTATTCACTCAACCGTGATAAGCTTATCGTACTTTAAATCCTGCAATATTATGTCGCCAGCTAAAGGCTGGCGCTAAACATTTGCAAGATGCATAGAAGCGTTTTCTTTCTTTTTTGCTGCACGGGATTGATATCAGAGACTGGCGGGGTCTCCGGGTGATCCCCACGGGTGTCCAGGGGCCTACGGATGGTCCCTGTGGGTGTCAAGGGGTCTCTTGGCTGCCCCCATGGGTCCGCGCCGGCCTCCGGGGGTGCCCACTGGCATCTGGGTTCAATCTTGTGCAGAAAAACTAATTGCAGCCAGTTTCATTACCTTAGCGCCTAACCACTAAGGTAATGAAAGGGTTAAAAATCAGGCACTGCATTGTTGTTGGTACAGGGGGTGGGTAAAGCTTTTAGTGGCCCCGGGGCGGGTGTTTAGGCTTTGTGGGAGGGTGGCAGTAGAAGTTAACCCCTTCATTACCTTAGTGGTTACAACCGCTAAGATCATGAAGGGGTTAACCCCTCTCGCTACCCTGCTGCAAGGCCTAAACACCCACCGGGGCCACTATCACATTCATCCACCCCCTGTAACAATAATAGGAATGGGTAAAAGGGCTATTAACCAAAAATGGCTAATAGCACTTTTACCCATTACATTTTTTTTACAGTGAAATACATTAAAATAAATACAACCTCCCCAATCTCAACACATACAGTACAGTAATGGGCAAAAATACTATTATATGGATAATAGCGCATTTCCCCATTAAAATAAAAAATAAATAGAATAAAGTAAATAAAACTTGCACTTACCCCTGCCAGGATGAAGGCCATCCTCATCACTGTCCTTGTCGTCCGTTGGCAGCAATATAATAAAAAGTACAATCTAATGGCCACTAAACCCTTAATCACTTTGGTGGTTAGTAACCGCTATAATAATAAAGAGATTACCCCCCCTCCTCCGCTACCCACCCAGGAGGCCTAACCACCCTCCCCGGGGCAACTACGCCCACCCTCTACCATTGATTGGCACAGTGGTACATCATGCCCATATAATACGGGCATGATTTGCCACTGTAGCAATAAATGGGCATGCTAAAAAATAAACAACCACCAAAAATATTACATTAAATCAAAGCAATCACCATAAGAAACACACCAAAAATAATTAAAATGCAAAACAGCTCAAAAATACCAGAAATAAATAAAAGCAAACACCAAAAAATAATTAAAAAGCAAAACATCAACAAAATACCAGAAATAAAAGCAAAAAATAAAAAAAAACATAATTCATAAGCAAAACACAGAAATAAACAATAATTACAAAAACAAATCAACAAAGAAACATAAGAATGATACAAAGCCATCTACAAAAATACATATCAAAGAAATAAAAGCAAGCATTGGCCAAAAAAATGCATTGCTTGTCACTGTATTTATCTATAGTCTTAAGGGGGCATAGATAAATACATGGGCAATCAATGGGCAATCAAAAAATGTAAAATTAAAAAATACAATCAAAATACCTGAAAAATAAAAATTACATGCATTCAATGTTTTTCTTACCTCTAGAATTCTTCACCCTCTGAATCCCGGTGTATCAGAAAGCTCTTGATGCGTGACGCAATGATCCTTAACTTCAAGTAAGTTTTTTCTTCCTTTCTTCTGTTCTCTTCCTTCTTCAGTCTTATTGCTTTGTAATCAATTCAAGGGGGTGGATGTTGTCCTGTCGTCTTCTTGAGGTCAAATGAGATGGAACAGGCCTTATATAAGGCCTGTGACATCACATTTTACTGTCAAATGACACACCTCCAATCTGATTGGATGGTGTACAATATAACAGAACTTCTTTTCTTGGGAAAATGATGTGATGTCATGTGAAGAGAGGGAAGCCAGCCAATAAGGCAGGCCGTGCTTCCCTCCCTTTAACATGATGTCACCAAAACAAGATGGCTACCATAACATGTTAATCCAACCAATCGGATTGTGAGATACACCTCACGTTATATATCCCCAATCTGATTAGTTGTAGTACACCATGTGACAGATTCCATTTTTTTCAGGATGTATCATCACTCCCTTTTGATGATGTCACATCCTTTAAAATAATGGAATATATCACATGGTTTACTACAACCAATCAGATTGGGGATATACCATGCGAGGTATATCTCACAATCCGATTGGTTGGAGTAACATGTGATGGCAGCCATCTTGTTTTTAACGATGTCATCTTAAATGGAGGGAAGCACAGCCTTCCTGATTGGCTGGTTTCACTCCCTTTACATGACGTCTCATACTTTACCCAAAAAAAGAGGTTCGGTTACATGGTACACCATCCAATTGGATTGGAGGTGTGTCAATTGACAGTCAAATGTGACGTCACAGGCCTTATACATGGCCTGTTTCATCTCATTTGACCTCAAGAAGACGAAGGGACAACATGCACCCCCTGGAATGGATTACCAAGCAAAAAGAGAAAACTGAAGAAAGAAGAGGATAGAAGAAAAGAAGAAAGAACTTACTTCAAGCTGAAGATCATTGTGCCATGGATGGAGAGCTTCCTGATACTCCAGGATTCGGAGAGTGAAGACATTTATAAAGGTAAGAAAAACATTGAATGTATGTCATTTTTATTTTTCATGTATTTTGATTGTATTTTTTTTATTGGCCATTGATTGCCAATGTATTTATAGCCTTAGGGCTATAAATAAATACATTGACAAGAAATGCATTTTTTGGCACATTCTTGCTTTATTTCTTTTATATGTATTTTTGTTGATGGATTTGTATCAATTGTGTTTATTGTTTTTGTAATTATTGTTTTTTTTTGGTGTTTTGCTTTCTAATTGTTGTTTATTTTTGGCTTGTTAATTTGGTGGTTGTTTTGATTTAATTTTATATTTTTGGCGTATTTATTTTTTAGCTTGCCCATTTACTGTAATAGTGGTAAATGGGCATGATGACCACTGTGCCAATCAATTGGTTTCTTGGCATTTGTAATTTGTATTTTTTTCTGTAATTTGTTTTATTTTGTGCCTGTTCTTTTTTTAGTTGCCCATTTATTGCTATAGTGGCAAAGCATGTTTTAACACTGTGCCAATCAATGGGTAACGGGGGTAGCGGTAGGGGGTAGATTCCCCAGGGAGGGTGGTTGGGCCTTGCGGGTGGGTAGAAGGGGGATGATGGGTTAACTCCTTAATTACTACAGTGGTTACTAACCACTAAGGTGATTAAGGGGTTAGGGGGCCATACGTTTGTATTTTTATTGCACTGTTGTTGCCAACAGAAGACAAGGACGGTGATGAGGATGAGGACAGCCTTCATCCTTGCACACCCACTCTGCCCCCAATAAGCCTGCTATTGTGCCTTAATCCCTTCATTGCCTTAGCGGATAGCCGCTAAGTTAATGAAGCTGCTTTAATTTTATTTTTACTAATAGTATTGGTGAGCAGATGTCCTGATCTGAACCTCATTGAATTCATCCTCGGGGACCCCATGCTTCCTGTGATACAGGTCCCGGTATGTGGTGACGGTATCCCCGCAATGTTTAAATTCTCCCACGCCATGCTGTAGTTTTAAACGCACAGGGGATACCGGCATCCCATACTGGGGCTGTTTCTGGGAAAGCAGGGGGTCCCCGAGGCTGAAATTAAAGCAGTTCAGCTCAGGAGATCCCCAGCTCACGTACACTATTAGTAAAAAATAAAATTAAAGCTGCTTCATTACCTTAGCGGCTAGCCGCTATGGTAATTATATGTTTGGGGGTTTTGATACCAGTGTGCAGGAGCAGGGGGTCTCCTGAGCTGAACCACATTGATTCCAGCCTCGGGGACCCCTACTTCCCGAGATACAGGACCCGTTATAGGGTATTGGTATACCATGCAGGATTTAAATCCCCAGGTCAAGTGATATGGAGGATTTAAACATGGGTGGGATACCGGCACCCGGGTCTGTGTCTCGGGAAGTACGGGTTCCCGAGGCTGAAATCAATGCGGTTCACCTCAGGAGGCCCCGCTCCCGCACACGTATTAAAATTAATATTGAAACTGTACGATTGCCTGGAAGAGCCGTGCATAGAGACGCAGCGTCTCCATGCAGCTCTTCCGAGCTGCAGTTTCAACTATCAGTTGCCGTTCGCCAGGATTATAAAACGATAGAATTTAGAAGAATAAAAAAGCTGTTCGATGGTGCATTTTTTAAATCAAACTTTTAAAAAACTTGAATTTTTTTCTAGGTGAATACCATTTTTACGAACATGTTTTATTGCACGATAAATCAATGCAAAGTCGCATGGCAATGCACTGATTTTATCAATGATTTTATAAATAAATGGATACTATTCTCCTCCATTCAAACCCACAGCAATAGAGACAAGTTCCCATTGTCTCTTCTAACTGAATTCTCAAAGATCGCGACTCACCCGACCCCCTGGGAATTACTAAAACATCTGTCTTTATGCCCAAAAGATTGCATTTCATGTACGCCTCGAATGTAGAGGGTTGCTTTTTACCATAAAGTGTATTTGTATAACATATACCATCTGCACTATTTCTATTCCTCTTTTCTTGTTGAGTAAACTTGGATTTCCTGGTATCACAGCTACCGAATTGCAACTGATCTGGGATATGTTTCATTACACCACGCCATTGTGAGTATAACTTGGAGAGCATCACACTGCATGGATATCACCTGGCACATATAATATTGCCCAAAGTAGTTTCTCCCTGGATACAGTTCCCTGTTCCCCAGGATTTATTGGAGAACAAGTAAGAGTATCAGGATTCTCATAGGCACCTAGAGTAATTGGGTTCTGAAGCAATTAGGGGGGCTGGATCCACACTTACTCAGAGCAACTAAGTCAAAGAAACTTCCTTTGAGTGTTAACAGTGGGCACTAATGTAAGAACTGTATTCATGTATGTCTATTATGAAATCCAGTACAACATTGATAACGTGTATGATCGGTCCCTGCCTATGGGGACACGTATAAATGATTGCGGTACTACAAAGATTCCTGGCGTCCATTATTCTACAACCTTGCTACCGCATTGCAAAGCCACCTGAAACCAGCCCCTGAGTCAAAGTATCCCATGTGGAGTATATACCAAAGTAATCTCCCTAGAATTCTGGGAGGGAGGGTTACACAACTATTTGATGTCAATGTTTGTGCACTAGGCATATCTCAAGTTGTCAACATCTGCAGCTTCGCACATACACTGTGTTTAAAAAAAATCAACCGTGTGGGTAATTAGTTGATCAATCAGGGCTGTAAAATTACCATGGTAAATCCGCTACCCCACTGGATTGTCTTCTCATGAAGTATGAATTGCTCTTCTGCAGAAGTCTGCGTGTTAATTCCCCCGACTCTTGTACCAATCAAAGTCTCATCAGGGAAAACAATCCAGTTGATAATATCAAAGCCAGAAGTCAAGTCTCCGTTTTCATCAAAAAACACTTCATCTCCTGCACTGTTTGTAAAACGGACCTTCCTCAGGTACTTATTGAGCTTAAGAAATAAAAAATAAATAAAAACAGAAGAAGCATTATATAAATATTGATAACCTCAGTGTGCAAAATGTAGTGTAAATTAAAACTAAATGAGTCTGAAATGTAAGAGACATGAGAGAGAAGATGATTTAGACAAAAAAAATTGTTAGATTATTATTTAACCAACAAAAGATCAGTCACAAAACGAATAATGGGTCTATGTATTTACGTAATTAATTTTGGTGCAAGGACAAAGGATTTTCACCCTGCTCCTATGCATCAAAGCATTTTGTTCCAATGTTATTTCATCAGCCCTAGCTTGCACATTAGGGAATAGTGACAAAAAAATAAGGGTGCAAATTTCATCCATGATCATAAAAGGGAATAAAAAACAGTAATAGTGCAACACTGCATTGCAATTTAAATAGAGTTCAGATTATTCTTTAGATGTTAAACTCACGTGTTCCACGTGACAATCATGCAGTGGGGTTATTTTGAGTAACCAACAAGTAGACCATCAAGGTGATTGCTTCACATCTCATGGGATGATAAAGGGAGGAGAATCTCACATATAAGGAAAAAAAGCACATATAGTGTAAATTGCTTTAATTATTAAACAAACACAAAGTAATGCACTTACAAAAGGGTCTTTGAAGTGACCATTCGGACCACCCTGGGTCAAAACATAGGAACTGGACAGACATCACTCCCAAGACAGCCCTTGATCCTGCTGCATGGCTGATAAGCAGTCACTGGGCTGGATAGTTAGAACCTATTCTAGGCTGAAGTCCACCAGCTGTCAATGAATGCCCTACAAAGTTTCTGTAATGCAAGAAGCTGCCCTACATGTTTCGGCCACAATAGACTTCCTCACGGGCTAATCTAATGGAATATGTGGTCCCACTCCTTTTTAAATGTTCCGCCGCAGCCGAGATGCACATGCATCGCGTCATAAATGCTGTCACGACGCTCTTCGGTGTCCAGCGCGTCATTGCAAGTTGACATTCAGTGATGTCACGACGTTGCCTGGAGGCGTGGGCATAATCCCTCGGCGGTTCCCTCGTAACAATGTTAGTTGTTTGTGCTAGTGTCATGGAGACTATCACTAACCCCCAAAAGGCTACCGTACACTGCATCATCAGCCATTATCAAGGTTACTATCCTCTAATACAGCGGTGCGCAAACTGGGGGGTCGTGACCCCCAGGGGGGGCACGAGACTGCCTGCGGTGTGGCGCGGGGTTTACAGAGGTCCCGCACTTCCCAAAGGCACTTAAATTAAGTGCCGGGGGAGCTGCAGAGCCACTGTAAGCCTTTACTTACCTTGGCTCTGGCGGCTTCCTTCCCGCGTCGCCATGGCAACGCGGCGTCAAATGATGCTGGAAGGTCCTGTGACATCACGTTGCTATGGCAACGTGATGTCATGACGCTGGAGCGGAGGTAAGTAGGGGTGAGGGGGGGCGCGGGGGTGAGAAGACCGTCGGCAGGGGGGCGCAGGGCAAAAAGTTTGCGCACCACTGCTCTAATACACGCTATGATATCCATATATAATAATGCAATACAGATTATACAGATATCTAAGAGCAACACCATTAAAAATACAGCAACATAATAAACACAGTTTTACCATTTGTACTTAATACAAATGAATCGGCAACCCCACCCACTGGAATGTTAATGAGCCATGGGGACACAAAGAAAAGATCTTTTTGTTCACCGATGCATCAGATTCAACCTCACCCACTCCAGCGCACAGCCTTTGGCTCAGCCGAAGGGCAGTCAAAGGGCGTGAGCTGTTTGCTGCCGTTCGCTGATGTTAGTTGATGTTAAAGCTGCTCTATTTCTATCTGAAACTCCCAAGCCATTTATCCCCTGTATCCAATTTTCCTACTGTATCTGTCCATGAAATGTCTGTGAATTGACTTTATAACCCTCTTCTTTTATTGTAACCATGTATTTTTTATAACTCTGTGCCCAGGACATACTTGAAAACGAGAGGTATCTCACAATGTATTACTTCCTGGTAACACATTTTTATAAATAAATAAATAAAATAAAAAAAATAATACATATTTAAGATAATGGTAGCATCTAAAATACAAAAAAAAAAATCAGTGTTAAAACACAATAGATGCCACATATTAAAAATTGCAAATTTTACAACAAATCTATTGTCATTGATTCTTAAAGACAATTAATATATATTGACCATAATTTTAAAAGTTATAAATATAGCTTACCACTAAAATTACTTAGCAAACAAAAAAGTAAAATCAATCAAAATGTCTTCACAACAATATCTAAACATGCTAATTACTAAAAAAAGCAATATATTGATAAAAAGATAAAAATGTTTAATAATGGTAGTATATATTTTAAACCAAAAAGGCATTTATGTCAAAATCGACGTTTAGGTCTTCCAGTTGCAGGGTCTTAAGACGATAGATCCAAAAGGATTCTCTCTTAGACAGTGCTATTGTACTATTCCCACCCCTCCAGTGGGGAAGCACCTGTTCAATACCCATATATTTCAGACCAGAGGGATCAAAACGATGATATTTTTTTAAATGTAGGGACACATTATATCTCTAGTCCTATACTTATGTTGTGTATGTTTTCTAAAATTCTGACCCTAAGTGGGTGAATGGTACAGCCCACGTACTGATTTCCACAGGACAGAAAAGAACATACTTCACATATGAACTTTTACAATTAATGAAACTCCCTATTTTAGATGTTTCCTTAGTTACATTAGAGATAAAGGAATCGGTCTTCTCCACCCGAACCTACAGGCCTTACATTTATCACATTTAAAAAAACATGTGGTTTAGTTGGTAACCATATTCCATCTTTTACTGCCACTTCTTTTTTTATAGCACTTGGTGCCAGATAGTCTTTACTAAAGCAAGAAACCTCAAAGACAAATTGAGGAATATCCAGTAAATAGTCTTTAAGAATATCATCCTGTTTCAAGACATGCCAATGTAAACGTATTATTTTCTGTATTTGATAGGACCCTATTATATTGTGTTATAAATGGAATAAAATTTGTCTTATACTCTCTTTTTTTAGGGATACCTAACAGGCAATCATGGTCTAAGTTTGAGGCTCTATTTTTGGCTTCTTTAATTAGTAAAGGATTGTACTTTTTCTCTAGAAACCTATTTTCTAGTACCTGTGCTTGCTCCTGGAACATATTAATCTTTGAACAATTTCTTTCAATATGCCTGTATTGGCCATAAGGTACATTTTTAAGCCAATTCCCATGATGACAACTCGTATTTAGAATAAAATTGTTACAGTCTACACTCAAAGTGAGTCATGGTATGTATAACATTCACTTCTATATATATGACTAAATCTAAAAATGGAATTGAACTGGTACTGTGGATCCCAATAAATTTAAGGATCCGATCATTAGAATTAAGATAATCTAAAAATTCTAATAAAAGTGCCTCAGGTCCATTCCAAATGAAAATAATATCGTCTATGTAACCCCGTGTAAGGAATCCACACCCCAGTTTACTGCTTACCTTGCCTCACAGACCTGTGCAGTCCTTGAACACTCCCTCTGGTATCTACTGCAGCTGTGCTAGCTATCACTGCAACCTAGCCTTGAACTCACTCATTGGAGCAGTGCCTTCACACCCTCCTCCGGGGATTGGCTCGCTGGCCTTTAAGTACTGCATCCCCACAATCCTCCTCGGCCGAGCATAGTCCTTCCTGGATGTCACTGAGTGTTCTGCCACAAGCCCCTGGCTTGTTATCTTGTTACTCTCTGTTTTGTCCTAGTTCCTGTCTCCTGTGCTGAAGTGGAGTACTCTCCTTGTTTGACTTCAGCTCCCTGTTTCCTGAGACCGGCTGATAGTCTCACACAGCAGTCAGTTCCTGTATCCTGTGCTGAAGCAGAGTACTCTCCTTGTTGACTTCAGCTCCTGGTTTCCTGAGACCGGCTGCTAGTGTCACGCAGCGGTCTGTTCCTGTCTCCTGTGCTGAAGAGGAGGTTTCCCCAATGTTGTCTTCAGCTCCCTGGTTCCTGGGGCCTGCTGCTCATTCTCTATTTCAGGGGCCGTGTCCAGGTTCCGGCGCTGTAGCGGAGGATTCTCCAGCCCGCTCAGGACTCTTGCGCTGAAGCACTGATCTACCACTGCTGCCAGGCGGTGTGCCCACTCCGGTCTACCTATCACTTCCTGAGACCAGTACCATGGGCCATGGTCGCCGCACGTGCAGAGTCCACTCCTGCGCTCACGCTCTAAGCTGAAGCGGGGAACTCCTGACTACCTGTTGCCGAACTCCTGCTTGAACAACGCTTACCCTGATGTCTCCAGTCCTGACCCTGGCTTGTCCACTGACGATGCTGCCTTCTCCAGTCCTGACCCTGCTATGTACGACTACGAACTGCGTAATCCGGATCAGCCTGCGCGGTCTAAGGTCAGTGCTTTTACAACCCCAACCCAGCCACGCGGTCCGACCCAGGTTTGTGGCGAGCATTACCGTGACACCCCGCCATAGGACCAGGTTTGCCCCATACGGATTGTGATGGAAAATAACATCCTCCTCCCAAATACCTTGGAAGAGGTTCGGGTAACTTGACGCAAACCTGAGCACCATGGCGGTGCCATATTCCTGCAAATAAAAACTACCATTAAACCAAAAAAAAATTGTGTGTTAAGATATAATTAATACTGTCTGAAATGAAATTAATTTGAGCTAGATCCAATTTCTGTTTAGCAATAAGGATCCTCTTAATTGCATCAGAGCCTTTAGGGTGGTCTATAACTGTGCATAAAAAAGACACATCCAACGTACACAGAATATATTCTTCTTTCCACTCTATCTCTTTGAGCAAATGAATTGTGTCGTATCCTTCAGACGGTAGATTTATCACATATCCTTGAAGGAATGTGTCTATATATTCGGATAGGTTTGATGTTGCTGAACCAATACCCGATGTTATAGTTCTACTTGGTGGGCGTGTTGGATCCTCATGCAGCTTAGGCAAAAAAATAAAAACTGGAACTTTAGGAAAAGGGATTCATTTTTGCCTCTGTTAAGCAAAATTTCCAAATCTTGCAAGAATACTCTAGACAGCAACTTGTTAACCGTTTATATGTTTCTGAATCACCTAAAAGTCGAAGTGATTCCTCAATATAGTATGTTCTATCCATAATTACCGTCACCGCCTTTATCTGCTGTTTTAATTCTATATCTGTGTTTTCTGATAAATTTTAAAGAACCGGATTATGTTTCTGGCTTAAATTATTATTACTTTTAGTTGTTTTTTTAGCCATGGATTCAAAATAATTTATAATAAGGTGATAAAAAGTGTCAACAAAATTACCCTTATCTTGATAAGGGAAAAACATTGATTTCTGCTTGAGGCTTGTATGTACAAACTAATCCCTAGTTCCAGTAATTGGAACATTACGTGGATCTGGTGAGTCAAAAATGTCTTTTTACAGTAAGGTTCCTTAAAAATTTGTTTGCATCAATAAACAAATTGAACAAACTAAAATTGGCAGTGGGCGCAAACTTTAAGCCATTAGATAGGACAATTAATTCGTCCTTTGAAAGTATGGTCTTACTAATGTTACAGATTCCTTCTGAATTAATTACTTTGCCCTTTTTAGCAGAGTTTGTACCTCCTCTAGCTCGGGACACTGCGCCTCCAGGCAACGTCATGACGTCACTGAACGTCAACTCGCGATGACGCGCTGGACGCCAGAGAGCGTTGTGATGTCATTGATGACACGACGCATGTGCATCTCGAGTGACGGCGGAACATTTAAAAAGAAGGGGGACCGCATATTCATATATAATCAATGAACATGATGGAGACAGTGACAAACTTACCTTTATTGGTATCGAGCCCTTCCTTGGGGCCCAAAAAAAGGAGATTGAGGCAAGAAGTTATTACAAAAATAATGTAATGGATTTACAGTATACACTTAAAACACTCAGTCTCATGGGTTTGAATGAAGGGTTTATCTTTTCTCCATTCACGTAGAAGTGGCATTTTCAGCAGACATTTAAGATATGTCACTATATACTACTGTAGCAGGAGGGGATCCAGGTATATAGTGTAAACTTAGATGTCCGTTTTGACCTACGGGGTGGACAGATCAGGTTAGTTCATTTCTACATTATACACACTGTATATATGTCGGTTGAACATGCTAGTTTTTTACCAATCTAATAATATGTGAGTATATCTTATCTTTGTATGAAATCCCCATATAAGTACATCATAGCCCTATATGTATCTCCTATATCAGATCATGATATGAGATACTATAGCATTGTTCTGGATTATATATATGCCCTTTATGCTTGAATATTATTAAACACTCTGTTATGTTGGATAATGATAGTCTATTTATTGGGCACCTTTTAAATCTCACCTGGATGGTTATGGTCACCTCTAGCTTTAAATATGGTTATTTCCCCGTTTATTAATGTTTATTGATTTTAGTGCATGGAGCACCTTTCAATTGGCTATGATTCCCTGAACTACGGTGATTGGGTACATTTAGAAAGACTCCCATTGGGGAGGTATAAAGGACACCTATGCCGTTACAATGTATGCCTCCTACCTTGAGAAAGCGCGAGTCCCGAGCTCGAAGCGTACGTCGGGCATGACGTCATCTCATTGACGTCTTGGAGGATGTGGGCAGACTCGTTCATGGTCGTCAGGAAACAGGTTGTATAGCGCTATGCATTTTTAAGCAACTGTGGAACACATTTCTATGTGGCTAGCTGGTGATAAACACGAGTAGACAATTTGTAACTATACAATCTACTTAGCTACCCAATAGTGCGCTATTGACTCAATAGACTAACATTTTACATATTGTGTTACTACACTTATTATTTGGGTACTATTTGCCACATGTTGCTTTATGAGCTCTTAAATGTATCAACATTATACCACTATATATGCGATCTAAGCATAGTACTGCTATTTTTGATTACAACTATACAGTGTGCTCTGTCTGGTTAATTGTGGGTTGATGTGGCTATATAAACAGATGAACATTATCCATCATCCACATTACTACATAAATGTGAGCTGGGCACATTATTGGCATTACTAGTGACAACTATTTAAATTGTTATGTGTGGATAATGTGGCAACACACAGAGGTATATACCATCTATTACCCCTGATACACTAAGATATACTGAATATCTGTACTCACATGTTTCTAACTATACACAGGACGATTCTGTTGCTATAAGTAAATACATTAATTATAATAAGAGAAGATTATCCTACTCTAGTTCTTATCACAATAGCAATAATGACCACTTATTAGAGATTTTATTTCATCCCACACATTGTACCTATTCACATTATTGCATCGATTATTAATATCAATTAATAAAACTTTAATATTTTGGCCATTTGTAGGCTTTTATTAGCAATTGTCCTCCTACAATGCTGGGAGCATTTGCTATCTGGAACTTTGTACTCCAGTAGCCACTTTAGACAATTTTGTCTGGGAGTATTTAACCCCACAACATTATGTCAGTCCTGTGAGTGCAGCAAATAGGGATCTTTCGGAGATCTTGTGATCTCCTCTCTTTGTGTTTTTGTTCAGAATATTTGTCCCTATGTGCACTAGCTGTGTATACTAGTCTTTGATTACTATATAATTAGGTGAGCGGTTTACCAATTTGTTGTGTAAGGGACCCCATATTCCATTAGATTAGCCCCTGAGGAAGTTTACTGTGGACGAAACGTGTAGGGCAGCATCTTGCATTACAGAAACTTTGTAGGGCATTCATTTACAGTTGGTGGACTTCAGCCTAGAATAGGTTCCAACTATCCAGCCCAGTGACTGCTTATCAGCCATGCAGCAAGATCAAGGGCTGTCAAGAGAGTGCTGTCTGTCCAGTTCCTGTGTTTTGATCCAGGGTGGTCCGAAGACTCACTCCAAAGACACTTTTGTAAGTGCATTACTTTGTGTGTTTTTTTTTTAACAATTAAAGCAATTTACTCTATATGTGCTTTTTATCCTTATATGTGGGTTCCCCTGCATTTTTCATCTCTGGAGGTGTGAAGCAATCATCTTGATGGTCTACGAGTTGGTTACTCAAAATAACCCCACTGCCTGATTGTCACGTGGAACACGTGAGTTTAACATCTAAGGAATAACCTGAACTCTATTTAAACTGCTATACAGTGCTGCACTATTACTGGTTTTTATTCCTTTTATGTTTCTGGATGAAATTTGCACCTTTATTTTTTTGCCACTATTCTGTCTAAATTGGGTTTGAGTCCTGTTTGGGAGCTGCATTTTCTATTAAGGATAGTATATATTTACTTGATTATCACTATTCACTTTGGAATTTATGTTTGTTTAGTGTTTTTCAAATATAGAAGCGTTATTTGCGCTTGAATTCTTTTTCTGCACTTTAGGGAATGTCAGTAGGAGGAGTCAGAGAGAGAGCTACATGGTGCACATATTACAATGAGATGTATCGCAGTCTGCGTCTCTGTAACATTCTAATGCATTTTATTTGCCCACAAAAATCCTCCAAGTCAGAAGTGGTATAAATCTAACTTTGTGCAGCACGTGTTCTTACATATGACACAGCTCTGCTGCAAAAGTCCCGTATACATTGCACAGCCTCCAAAATGATTTGCTGAAGTTTAGACAATGGGCGAGAGAGAGACACCTGCAGCAGCTTCTAAGGATAGACTGAAGGGTGCACTAGGGGAAGAATTATTGGCAGAAAAAAACAGGGTCAAAGCCAGATGACCTCTCCATGGAGGAGTGTTGGCAGAAATAAAATGCACTCACTAGGCTATCTAATGAAGAGTAACTGTGAGGAGCTAAGGATTCGTAGTCTAGTAGGTAGCCAGCATGTGATAGGTGTATCAAGTGAAAATACTACAATGAACTTAGTGGCTAGCTCCAGACATGAAAATATGAGTAAGCCAGGAGGCTAAAGTGAGTAACTAAAATGTAATACAGGTAGTTCTCGCTATCCAACATTTAACTTTACAACGAATTGCATATCCAGCGCTTTACAATGCAACCCTAAGGGCCTTTTTTCAACGCCGGAATGCGTTACCTGACGCTGGAATGCGTTATCTAACGCTCACCGCCACTGATTAACATGGGACTCACATTACAGCGGTTTCACTATTCAACGCTACTTCAGAACGGATTCCGTTGGATAACCGAGGACTGACTCTACTTTAATAGGTCCTACTGACAAAATTAAAATAAAAAGGGGACACGGAATGACACATACAAACAGGGCATGTAAATAGAGATGGGCGAATTCGCCCAAATCCATTTCCCAGGTTTTCTCACATTTTTCACCCACAATCTGTTTCGCGGTGTAAAATCTGCAAACAGATTTGGTCAGTTTAAATACAGGCGGATTCATCAAAAACCACCATTGATCTTACAACCTGTTGACGGATTTGTAGAATCTAATCCGTGGATTCAGCAATCCGTTTGTGGATTCTTAAGAATTGCAGAATCCACGGATTTGATTCTACAAATCTGACCATGGGTTGTGGAATCCGTGGAGTGTATTGGTAATAATAATTTAACAATCTGTGAGACGCTAATCGAACTTTTGGAGATTGAGCTGCTGAAATCTGTGGACCAAAGGAACCGGCCGATCCACTGCGGATCCAAATCTGCCCCCAAAATTTGCCCACCTGTTCATGTAATATACAGTGCATACTGGTAGAGTTGATACCTAAAATGTAATTGTACTGCACCCTTCTCTGAGTGACCCCGGAAAGGGTGTGACACTAGGAATTATCCGTGAGGTAAACAGACCTGAGCAAATAAGGGTCTATATGACTTCTACAAACTCACAGGGTAGTGTAGCGGCAGGTACGATGTTGAACAATCTCCTGCACCACAACTAATGTCAACCTGTTTTTTCTGCCTTTGCTGAAGTTTGCAATGATTGAAAGTGATGGAAATTAACCCACAGTTTTGTGAATTGAAGGCCAAGACATTATCTATTGAGCAAGGCCGCCTATTGAGCAAGGCCGCCTTCCTTTGATGGAATGGAAAAGAAATAAAGAAAATATAAAGAAGAGGTGAAAAATCCGGAAGAACTATAGGAATTCTCATTCTATTAACAATTAGACTACTTCAAAACTTCCTGTGCAACATATCTGCTCTTGTTTAGCATATACTGCAGAATTTGGTTGGGTTGTGTCTACTTAAAAAACAAAAAACTATTAACCTCTTATAGATCACTAGGTAGAGAGGTTCATGTCATCTTAGACGTAGGAAATATTTTTGACAGAGTGAAAATGGAGAAAAAATAACAAGATACAGTACTTAATACATATTGTTAACATACTGTACAGTATGTGCTTTAAGTAATTCCTATTCTAACTACTTTATTTACACATTCCTCATATCAGTCACTGGTGCACTGCAGTCAAATAGAAGAGAATTTCATTGATACTTTAATGCAGCTCTATCCTAAACGCTGCTGCCAGAATCACTCTACTATTTCCTAAATCTATCTCGGTGCCTCACTGTTGAAATCCCTCTACTGGCTTCCTATCAAATCCTGTATCACACATTCAATTTTCCTCCTCACTTTTAAAGCTTTAATTTAATTTCTCGCTATGCACCATTGTCACGGTAAGACCAGCTTATTACAAATTTTAATTACCGGGATCATTAATTGAGCAAGCAGAGAGATAAAAATAAATGGCATTTATTCACCTAATGAATGCAGACAACAATGTTACACAAAAATACAGTAAAAAGACACACTTACGTTTGAAAACTGGGATAACAAAACTAATCTTTTCTAATTGCAAACCCACAGCAAAATATTCCAGGCCACTTCTGAAAAACGGGCTGCAGGGGGTGGGTGGGTGTTTGTGAAAAACGGGCTGCAGGTTGTGAAAAACAGGCTGCAGGTTGTGTGTGAAAAACGGACTGCAGGTTGTGAAAAACGGGCTGCAGGGGGTGGGTGGGTGGATGTGAAAAACGGGCTGCAGGGGGTGGGTGGGTGTGGGTGAAAAACGGGCAGCAGGGGTTGATTGGTGGGTGGGTGTGAAAAACGGGCTGCGGTGGGTGGGTGGGTGATTGTGAAAAACAGGCTGCAGGGGGTGGGTGGGTGTGAAAAACGGGCTGCAGGAGGGTTGTGAAAAACGGGCTGCAGGGGGTGTGTGGGTGGTTGTGAAAAATGGGCTGCAGGGGGTGGGTGGGTGTGTTGCGCTGCCCCCGTGGGGGGGGAGGTGTTGTGTCCCGGAGCAGTGATGGCAGCAAGGTGGTGTGTGTGATTATATATATGTGTGTGATTATATATATATGTGTGTGTGTGTGTGTGTGTGTGTGTGAGAGTGTGTGTGTGTGTATATATATGTGTGGTATATATATATATATATATATATATATATATATATATATATATATATATATATATATATATATATATATATATGTGGTGTACGTGTGGTGTATATATATATATATATATATATATATATATATATATATATATATATATATATATGTGTGTGTGT
Source organism: Ascaphus truei (assembly GCF_040206685.1). Taxonomy (NCBI): domain Eukaryota; kingdom Metazoa; phylum Chordata; class Amphibia; order Anura; family Ascaphidae; genus Ascaphus; species Ascaphus truei. The sequence continues at coordinate 30,651,349 of NC_134489.1, forward strand.
GTGGTGTATATATGTATATGTGTGTGTGTGATGTGTGTGATGTGTGTGGTGTGTGTGTGTGGTGTGTGTGTGTGTGAATATATTTATCAAAGTTGCACAATGTTAATAAATAATTTATTCTCACAACATGTCTTTTTTTTAATTTTTTTTAAATATTATATAATATATACACACTGTGACATAGTCCAAAGATGTTAGGCAGCTTTCTGCCCCATTTTAGAGCAGAAAGTGCAGGAATAGTTAATGATCCGTTCCACAGCTTCCCATTAACTCAGGCAGCTGGATGGAAAATCCAGACCACAGATTACAATGGCTCTAGTTCTCCCTCACCTGCTCTTCTAATCACATGCACAGGTACTTAGAGCAGAGAGGTTTTGCATTTCACTCTCTCTCCTTAGAGCCTGGAGGCTGGGGGTATCGCTGCTCCCCTGTTTCCAGTTTCGGGGTTGACGGCCCCTCCAAGTATCACAGTACCAGAGGATTTGCCTGGACACGGGACCGAGTTCCCACCACGAACAGATAAGACAAAACAAATGTTTACTGCTGTTGCTAAAAGACTGTGCTGTATCTAAGTGACCCTAAATGAGAGGGCATTGTTTTAAGCTGGGGAACCAGGTTAGTTGGCTAGCAGCTGTTAGAGAGACTGATTTTGATGTGTAGTTAGATCCCTGAAAGGGATAGGATTTTGTTTATATAATTTGGTTTCTTTTTACTTGAAATAACAGTGTGGGAAATACTGTAACAATGAAATGAGTGAACTGCTGAATGAAAGTATCTGAGTACCTCTAACCTACACATGTTAAAGCTGCAGTACCTTACTTGGATGAAAATAAAGCAGGCAGAAGCCTGAGTTAAGCAGCTTAATACTTTGCATGATCCTGTTTTTGTATTAAATAACCCTAGAAGACTGTGTCGGGAAGAACCCAGACAGACATCAGCACTACAAAAGAGGGGCGTTTGTCACATATGGTGGAGAATGCGGGCAGACACTAAAAAAGTCTGTGGGTTTGCAAATAAATGCGGGGGTTTAAAATGGCCGCCGAGCTGAACTAAAGTACAGATGCTATGAGTGAAGTCTGTCCCACTGTGTATATCAGTTGTGCTTCTAGCATACACAGAGAATGTGCGAAGTGTGGATGCAATAGCACCCTGAACCCAAACAGAAAACCAAAATGTTTTGCTGAAAAAGAAAAAAAAAAAATTGCATCTAGCAAGTGCTGTTTGTAAAGCTAATGCCTTTTGCTGGAGTGAGTGAATTTGCAGCTAGCAAGTGCTGTATGCAAGTTGCTGAAGTGAGTGAAATTGCAGCTAGCAAATTGTCCCTGCCGGGTTTCTAAAATGGCCGACGTGAAATGTTTGTTTTGTAATGTACATAATCATGAAAAACAGTGTCCCTTCAGGCCATACGATGATGATGATGACGACTCGTATGTGGCCCCTGGAGGAGAGTCGTACCCACAGATGAATTTAGTATGCTGGGCCTGTCATAAAGTAGGTCACATGGAAGATGTGTGCCCCAAAATTTTCAAAGACAAACAGCTGCAAAAGCAAGCAACGCCCTATGAGTGCAAGCAAGATGTGGAAGCTGATACCAGTGAGCGTGTGCCCAGTACCACTGATATCTCTGGAGCTAATAAAGCAAAAAGAAAGAAGAAGAAAAAGAAAACTGTTCCTCAAGTCACAGGGGAAGTGACCGAGCCACTTGAACCTGCGCTGTCAGGACATGCGTCAGAAAGGCGCCGAGATGTGCTGCAGACCGGAGTGACCGGCAGAATTGTCACGGGAACAGTGGCAAAGGAAAAGGAGGAACAAAGGGAAGCTGAATCCTTGAACCAGGATAAAGAGGCTTTGGTTTCTGCACTCCAAGCTGCCCGCCATAATTATGAAGTCCTGTGGCAGGATTTGGTGAAGGAGCGAGAATGGAGCAAGAAGGAGCGAGAATGTTGGATGGAAGAGCGAGAATCGAACGCCGAATTACAGAGGTGTATACTTCCAGCTTTACAGGAGTACGAGGCTTTGAAGAAAACAGAGTCTCTCTTACGGAGTGAGCTGGAAGAGGTGACGACTAGGCTGGAAAAGGCCAACACCGTAATGGCTATCCTAAAACAGAAATACGGGAAGGCTCTACAAGAGGTTCACGCGCTCAGCACAGAGGTGCAAAACTCACGCCTGGAGGGCCACGGTCTGAACACAGAGCTGGGAATGTTGAAGCAAACCCATGAGATTGCCCTGAGTGAGTTAGAGACTGTAAAGCAAGAAAATGAGACTCTGAAATTGGAAAATTCAGATTTGACTGACCAAGCAGAAAAAGTAAAGAAACAGTTGACTCAGGAAAAATTAGAAGTGCAGGAAGCACTACAGAATGCATTGATGCACACTCAGAGCCAGCACCAGGAAGAAATGGACGCTCTGAGAACAGAATTGCGACATATATGCACAAAACAGAATTCTCTCGTGGAGGAACTTAACGTTTTGAAAAAGGAGAAAAGCGTTAGAATAATTCAGAAGCACTGCACAGCTCTTATCCAAGGAAGAAGGGAAAGAGAAAATTATCGGCGTAAACGCGCCGCAACTATCATCCTACAGGCTGCCTACAGAGGGATGAAAATTCGTCAGTTTAATCGCCGGAATAAAGCAGCCTGTGTACTTCAATCATTCTATCGTGCCCGCATGGTACGAAACAGGTTCCTCATTATGAAAGGAGCAACTATAAAGATCCAGTCTCTGACTAGGATGACACAGAACAGGATTCACTATCAAACCCTGAGAAATGCGTCACTGGTTATACAGCGGTATTTCCGCCTTTATAAATGTAGGCCTCAGGAAAGAGAGGCCCAACACTACATGCCTGCCGGCTGCAAAGGTAAAATGCCACAGGGTACAGCCGGAGTTAGTGAGAAACCCATCAAGGTAATCAGTGCTTCATCTTCTAAATACCATATAATTGCCCCAGAGGGGAAATCCCAAATCTCTGAGAGTGATGGTCTTGAGAAAATACATGGCAGTAAGAAGTACCATAAAGGTTCAAAGGTTGCAAAGCAAAAGCGACGAAGGTCAACGCTGGCCTTGAATTTTTCCGGATCTCGCCACTCTGGGCCACAATATAAAGACAAAGACTATCCGGCCCCAGAGTTCTGTCAGAGGCTAAAGAAACAGTCCAGTCATTTGCAGGTTGCAGCAGCCTATGAAATAAAGTCAGGAAATGTAATGGACTGGAAGTCAAAGAAAAAAAAAAAAAAAAAAAATATGTGTTTGGGGAATTGACCGATATTTATTTTTGTTATTACATGTGTGGACTATGTCACGGACACTTAACTATGCAAATAAGCTATTGTAGTTAAGGTATATTAGGCCTCTAGCTAGAATAAGCATTTTGTCAATAGTACAATGTTATATTGGTTCTCTGTGTTGAAAATGTAGCTAAACTACAAATTAATATACAGGGTTGATGGCCCTTTCAGTTGGTAAATTATATAATGAGGTTCATATTCTAGAGTAGAACAACCCAGAGAGGTAATAGAAATTGTCTGGTTTTCTGAATATATTTAGCATATCCTGGGTTGTAAGAATGTGTGCTAGACACTTATTTTTCAAAATAGTTCCCTAATAGAGAGCAACAAAATATGTTTGCCAAATATAGTCTCTTATGACGAAACCTATTGTCCATAATTGCCGTGGGAAAAGTTCATATTCGTGTCATGTGAATACTTAATGTTGTACTGAGGAGTTAGCTCAAGTATTTCAGGTAGGACGCTCACCCCAGTGAGGTCCATGGCCGCTCACCCCAGTAGGTGTGAGCTGGGGAGGGGGATATGTGACATAGTCCAAAGATGTTAGGCAGCTTTCTGCCCCATTTTAGAGCAGAAAGTGCAGGAATAGTTAATGATCCGTTCCACAGCTTCCCATTAACTCAGGCAGCTGGATGGAAAATCCAGACCACAGATTACAATGGCTCTAGTTCTCCCTCACCTGCTCTTCTAATCACATGCACAGGTACTTAGAGCAGAGAGGTTTTGCATTTCACTCTCTCTCCTTAGAGCCTGGAGGCTGGGGGTATCGCTGCTCCCCTGTTTCCAGTTTCGGGGTTGACGGCCCCTCCAAGTATCACAGTACCAGAGGATTTGCCTGGACACGGGACCGAGTTCCCACCACGAACAGATAAGACAAAACAAATGTTTACTGCTGTTGCTAAAAGACTGTGCTGTATCTAAGTGACCCTAAATGAGAGGGCATTGTTTTAAGCTGGGGAACCAGGTTAGTTGGCCAGCAGCTGTTAGAGAGACTGATTTTGATGTGTAGTTAGATCCCTGAAAGGGATAGGATTTTGTTTATATAATTTGGTTTCTTTTTACTTGAAATAACAGTGTGGGAAATACTGTAACAATGAAATGAGTGAACTGCTGAATGAAAGTATCTGAGTACCTCTAACCTACACATGTTAAAGCTGCAGTACCTTACTTGGATGAAAATAAAGCAGGCAGAAGCCTGAGTTAAGCAGCTTAATACTTTGCATGATCCTGATTTTGTATTAAATAACCCTAGAAGACTGTGTCGGGAAGAACCCAGACAGACGTCAGCACTACAAAAGAGGGGCGTTTGTCACAACACACACACACACGCACACACACAGCTACCAAGTGACACACACACACACACACACACAGTGATACCCGCCTCCCAAGCGCGCTTGCTGTCTCCTCTGACAGGACAGCAAAAAGCTCCTGGTAGAGCGAGCGGCAGCAAGCGAGAGCGAGCAGCAGCACCTAAGCGCTTACTATGTCCCAGGCCTTCGATGGAACTCTTAGAACACCAAGAATCTGACCTGTGTCAGGATTTTTCAAACCTCTGGTGTCCAGGTCCCAGACAACCTGCAGTCCAATCAAAAAACCTTAGCAACCGCATAACAACCAATCTAAAACACTCATACAGGGTTTCCCACCCCTGAGCCTTTTCCCCGGGCAGCTGAAATAGCCCCCTCTGCCCCTTCTCCCCCCCACGGTGCGAGGCTCCACAGCGGCTGGCTGTTTAGCAAAGGGTGTTAGGTTGCCTTGTTTCATGCCAGGATATGGGTGCTCTATAATAATGGCAGGGCCCATATGGCCTCACACCTAGGCATCTCTGAGCCCTTTCAAGTATGGCCCCTGGACAGACACACCGGAGCCGAGCTTGGTAACCATCTGTGCCTTCCAGAGTCTATAACTTAGAAAGCCCTCAGCTCATATACAGGTCAGCAATATCTATACATATTAAACTATTCCCGTTTAATAAAAGATTTGGTGTCCTGTCTGCTGCATGCAAAAAGTTGAGAGTTCCTATTCTGGTGTCATGCATGGAGTGAGTGTAAATATTCCTCTACAAATCACTAGCCTCATTCCTGGCACACATTAGAAATATACTTTTAGACACTGCAAATCTGCTCAGCTTCATAACCTTAGCGTGAGCATATTCCTGAACCCCTACTCTAGGCTCAGGATACCTGGGCATGTACAGTATGGGGGTACCTCTGCTATTCTGGGGTGTCCCATGCTATACTAAGGCCTCTGTGTATACTGTACCTGCAGATATCTTTTAACCCCTTCATACCCATTTACCTTGTCTGGAAGATGCTGCAGCAGGGACTCTGGCAGTGAGTCGTAAGAGCGTTTTCAGGGTACAAGTTTGGCGGAGTAATGCGCTTAGCAGTATCAGAGGATATCACTCAATCTCAGTATATAACTTTTGGGGTATCCCATAACCCGGAACCCCGCTACATAGACGCATTCTGCAAAGACTTTCTCCGCCAAACCCACCCTGAAACTTACAGCCTAGAAATCTCCCGATCCCAGCATCCCCGGAGAGGAAATAAAATCACATCATTCTTTAATGTCGCAAAATCAGTATACAGTTCCAGTAATAAATTTTTGACATCTGGGTCCCAGAGCTGACACTCTAAGACCCTAACACACGGGTCAGGGTTTACCAAGTGGGCCTGAACTTTATTACAAGCCCAGTTAACCTCTTCCCTGCCACACCTCCCCTACTCAATTGCAGGCTGTGTTACAATCGCCTCGTCTGGCGGTTTAACTGGCCTGTGTCTTGAGTATATTAGTTTGTGAGGATTGTCCTGGTGGGAAAGTCCATCGGCATTGCCGTGCGCACTGCCTTCCTTATGCTGGATGGTGAAGTCACACTCCTGCAATGCAAGAGTCCAGCATAGCAACTTGCCCCTCTGATGGAGTACAGCACCGAGAACATAGTCAGAGGCATTGGTCTGTATCAGGAACATTGTGCTGTAGGCGGGTGCAGCAAGCATGGGTGCACTAGCCAGTGTTGCCTCCAGTGCTTGACATGCTGTGTCACAGGCAGAGACCAGGCTACCAGAACTGAGAGTCGCTTTTGGGTCAAGTCAGTCAAGGGTTTAGCCAAAGCACTGTACTTGGGAACAACCTTCGTGTGGTACACTGCAGTGCCTGCAACCCCCATAACCTGCTCTATTGCCTTTCCCCCTTCTGGTTCTGGCTTTGCGTGCCCTCCACCCACTCTGTGCCCCAGATACAGTACCTCTGCAATACCCCCTACACACTTTGTATACTTCAGTGTCAGCCCTGCCTCCCTGATCCTCTGCAGCACTGCAGCTACAGAAACAAAATGTAAGTCCCATGACTTACCAACTCCATCAATGTTATCCATATATGCCCTTGCAAACCGTTGCATCCCTTTCAGTACCCTACTGACTTGGCGTTGGAAGGTAACCAGGGTATTTCTCAGTCCAAATGGCATCACCAAAAATGCATAGAGACCACTGGGAAGTATAAATGCTGACTTCTCCCTAGCCTTGACTTGCACTGAGCTTGGTCCCTGTTCCTACCCGCTCCCCTGTGCCCCCCTGCCTAGATTCCCCCAGGAGGCAGGCAGAGCATTGCTTGCCAGGTCCCCCATCAGTGTGCTACAAATAGCCACACTCTGCTGGAAATACTCCTTACACATGTTAACATGATAAGCCCTATTTCTCTCTGTCTCACCATCTTCCTGTACACCAGGCCTGCACAACATACAGCCCTGGCCTCTCTGCGCGGCCCGTGATGACTCTGGCCGGGCGCCAGTTAATTAAATAAATTTAAAAAAAAACAAGTTTAAAAAAATGGCGGCGATTCCTCATCCCTCCCCCTCCCTCTCCCTCCTAGCCCTCCCTCTCCCTCCCAGCCCCCTCCCTCTCCCTCCCAGCCCCTGGTTTTGCGGTGCGCGGGGGCAGCAGCAGCATGAGGAGGATGCGGCAGCCGTGTGCTTTTTTTCTTCAATAGTAGGCTGCCGGGGAGGTCAGAGCATGCCGGGGGCGGGGCTTAGTCCCGGGGAGAGAGGATGTGCTGAGCTTATCTAAGAGAGATGTGTGTGTGTGTGTGTGTGGGTGTGTGGGGTGTGTGGGGTGTGTGGTCTGTGTGGGGTGTGGGGTGTGGTGTGTGGCGTGTGGCGCGTGTGTGTGGTGTGTGTGTGTGTGTGTGTGTGTGTGTGTGTGTGTGTGTGTGTGTGTGTGTGTGTGTGTGTGTGTGTGTGTGTTAGAGAAAACCGGGCTGGTGGGGGGTGGGTGTGAAAACCGGGCTGGTGGGGGGGTGGGCTGCTGACATGTGAGGGGGGGGTGGGCTGCTGACATGTGAGGGGGTGGGCTGCTGACATGTGAAGGGCAGGGGGGGAAGTGATGTGAGGTGCAGGGGGGGGGAGAGAGTGATGTGCGGTGCAGGGGGGGAGAGAGTGATGTGAGTTGCAGGGGGAGGGTGAGAGTGATGTGAGTTGCAGGGCAGGAGAGAGTGTCATATTGAGGGGAGGGGGAAAGAGTGTCATATTGAGGGGAGGGGGAAAGAGTGTCATATTGAGGGGAGGGGGAGAGTTTCATATTGAGGGGTGGGAGAGAGTGTCATATTGAGGGGAGGGGGAGAGTCATATTGAGGGGAGGGAGAGAGTCATATTGAGGGGAGGGGGAGAGTCATATTGAGGGAAGGGGGAGTGTGTCATATTGAGGGGAGGGGGAGAGTGTCATATTGAGGGGAGGGGGAGAGAGTGTCATTAAGGGGAGGGGAGGGAGTGTCATATTGAGGGAAGAGAGACATGGGGGGATGCTGACTTGTGTGGGGGGATGCTGACATGGAATGGGCTGGGGGGATGTACAGTAGAGGGGGGTATTGTATGTTTCATGTGGAGGGGGTATTGTGTGTTTGATGTGGAGGGGGTATTGTGTGTTTGATGTGGAGGGGGGTATTGTGTGGGTGAGGGGGAGAGATGGGGGTATGAGAGATAGATGGGGAGTATCGTAAAGATTGATAGTGAGGGGTTCTGTGGGAGATATGATGATGATGATGATGATGATGATGATGATGATGATGATGATGATGATGATGATGATGATGATGATGATGATGATGATGATGATGATGATGATGATGATGATGATGATTATTTAACCCGTGCAGCCCAAATTTTTTTTCCTTGGAGCAGTTCGGCCCTTCTCATTTTACGAGTTGGGCAGGCGCCTGCTGTACACCATAGGTGTACTCATTCATTTTCCTGAAAACCGGGTACGGTCCAGACCAGACAGCCTTTAATTTGTTCTGCGGAGTGGGCTGCAGAACAAGTCCCTTCTGTCCTGGAATTAATAAGCTGCTAGGGGCATTGTAATCACACCAAGTCTCCCTGAGATCAGCCTGTGCCAACCCCATAAGCATTTCTAACTGGTCTCTGAGAGCTGCCACAGACTGTCGCACAGATGCATCAGTCTGGGTAATGTTCCCCTTCCACCCCTCACAGAGTAAGTCAGGAGGTTCCTGGACCCTGCGGCCATATAGCAGCTTGAAGGGAGAGACCCTGGTAGATTCTGGCAGTACCTCTCGGTATGCAAAAAGCAAGTGCTGTAAGTGAATCTCCCACTCTGTTCCTTCAATCCCTATACCTGCCGGAAGCAACTGCTTCAGGGTCCCATTGAATCTCTCACATAAACCGTTTGCCTGGGGGTAATAAGGGATGGTGTGCTGGTGCTTTACCCCGCACACACCCCAGAGACCCTGTAACAATTCACGCCTGAATTGTGACCCTTGATCAGTTAGAATCTCACTAGGGCAACCTACTCTAGGAAAAAGCTCTAACAATGCTTCTGCCCCTGCCCTCGCATTGATGGTGGCAAGCGTCACAGCCTCAGGATCCTGGGTAGACAAATCTACCCCCATGAGCGTGTAACACTGATTATATCATATGATATAATCAGTCTCCATCCAGTCAGCACCTCACTGTGGTTAGCATAAGCTGTGCGGGTTTTTCTTGTGTGTAGCATGTAACACTGGCCAGACCAACTGTGGATCATGAGGGGTCCCACTATGTCTATAGCTACCTCTTGGCAAGGTTCCAATATTACCTGTAACGAGTTCAGGGCTGGCCTCGCATGATCACCCACCTTCCCTACCTGCTGCCAGACATCCCTGGCATGGTAAAACTCTGCCACAGCCCCTGATGCCCGCAGCCCGTAGCAAGGCTGCAACTGCTGAACTCTCTTGAGAGTGGCCCCCTGATGCTCTGCTAGTGGTATGAAATGGACCCCGTGTAACAACGGTTGCCTACACTCCCTCTGTACCCTTGATGTCTTCTACCAGTCCAAACCCTATCTAAACTGGTAGACCCCAGCTCTGCACACAAGAGCCCGCGGTGCCAGGAGTCCCGGTCTGACCCACTGGCCGAGTCAGACTCGGACACCTGAAGCCTCCTGCACTCCTCTCTGGGCTCAGACCGCACCGCACCCCTAAACTGTGTCCCTAATTCTGCCCCCCCACACTTAGTCTCAAAGTCAGGGAACCCAGGAACATGTAAAGGGCAAGGTAAGTCAGTATACTGTCGCGACTCAGTCTGGCTTACCTGTCTGGTCTCCACAGAGACCCTTGGAACTGTTGGTCCCAAATGCAGGGGGATGGTGGATCCTTCAGGTGCAACTCCTGATCGCTGGCTCCTTGTAATCGTTGCAACAAGAGCCAGTTCTGCCGTAAAAACGCATGTAATATGTCCCAGGTCATTGTCAAGGCGGACCTCAGCATCTAACCCAGGCAATACCCCCTCCTCCATGCACCCCAATCGAAAAAGACCCGGGCAACCGGTGTGAGCCGCAGCCCATCACCTGGCAGGAGCATCTGCACCCCCGGTCCGGGGAGCAGATCCTCTTGTCTCGCCATATCAGGTCGGACCAGAGTAACAGGGACACTGGAGTCATGCAAGCCAGCTGCTTGGCAAACTCCCATGGTCACTTGGCACAACGGTGCCCACTGGACATCGCTGGGTGGCACCTGGACTGGTGAAAACTGATGTCCCTCCATCTCTGCTGCTGTTTCCTGGGGGCCAAGCGCAGATCTCTCTGTGGACATCCCTCTGTGGGTTGATTCCATGGCTGGACATGACTCCTCTGTGTGTGCCAGCCGCACACGGGCGACCGGCCTCGCAGCTTGAGAACGTTGCCCCTGATGGGGTACACTGGAGCTTCCCTGGTCCTGACAGATTGGGTTTGACTGACTAATCTGGTGGGACTGAGAGCACCCCCTCCCCAGGATAACCTCTGCAACTTTGGGTGCACTTCCAATGACTGCAGACTGTACTGTAGAATCCTTTGAGGTGTGCTTTTTGCTGCCCTGGCCAGTGTGGCCAAGTCGCGGGCAGCCCTCTGTCCCCACAGGGTGAGCAGAGTGGCAATTCTGGGCGTAGAGAGACCGCTAGCCATTGGGGCTACAGCGGTTGCACTCTCTATCAATGGCCCCCCAACAGTGCCCATGTGGTGACCCGCTCCCTCCCCTTGTTCTTTCATGCTCACCAGTGCTGAATTAACCTCTTGCATCCTGGCTGTCCCGGTGGGCTCTGCAACTGCAGATGAGCTGGGGGCTACCCGGGTCCATGTGACCCCTGTCTGGGTAACCCTTCTCCTCCATGAGGGAAAAAGTGCGGCAAGTCCTGGGGTGCCAATTCCCTCCCCATGTCTTTCTGTCTCTACCAGGGCTGGATTAACCTCCTGTTCCCTGGTTTTCTGAGAGACTGTTGCCACTGCAGTTGTGAGTGTCAACTCCTCTTTTGAAGCTGTAACTGCTTTGTGAGATTCCAAGTCCTCCAGATGTGTCTCTGACCGACCGTCTGTCGGTAAACTGCAGCTTTTACACTGGTTAACAATCCTGGTGCATTGCTTGTCCATGTTCGCCCGCAGGCACTAAGCTAAGTGACAGGGAGAACCTGTGCTTTTTTCTGCTTTGTGTAACGTGTGTACGCTATCTCTTGCTTTGGGAGCTCGCAATCTTCGAGTTTCCCCCTATGGTATAAGACCCCGCAGGATTTTATAACATAGGCTCAATCTATGCCACACACTGCCACCATTAAATAACGCTTGTCACAGTAAGACCAGCTTATTACAACTTTTAATTACCGGGATCATTGATTGAGCAAGCAGAGAGATAAAAATAAATTGCGTTTATTCACCTAATGAACGCACACAACAATGTTACACAAAAATACAGTAAAAAGACACACTTACTTTGGAAAACTGGGATAACAAAACTAATCTTTCCTAATTGCAAACACACAGCAAAATATTCCAGGCCACTTCTCCAATTGGACTGAATCTCAGGTGAATCACACAAGACGGAACCGATGAAACTCTTAGATGGAACTCTTAGAACACCAAGAATCTGACCTGTGTCAGGACTTTTCAAACCTCTGGTGTCCAGGTCCCAGACAACCTACAGCCCAATCAAAAAACCTTAGCAACCGCATAACGACCAATCTAAAACACTCATACAGGGTTTCCCACCCCTGAGCCTTTTCCCCGGGCAGGTGAAATAGCCCCCTCTGCCCCTTCGTCCCCCCACGGTGCAAGGCTCCACAGCGGCTGGCTATTTAGCAAAGGGTGTTAGGTTGCCTTGTTTCATGCCAGGATATGGGTGCTCTACAATAATGGCAGGGCCCATATGGCCTCACACCTAGGCATCTCTGAGCCCTTTCATGTATGGTCCCTGGACAGACACACCGGAGCCGAGCTTGGTAACCATCTGTGCCTTCCAGAGTCTATAACTTAGAAAACCCTCAGCTCATATACAGGTCAGCAATATCTATACATATTAAACTATTCCCGTTTAATAAAAGATGTGGTGTCCTGTCTGCTGCATACAAAAAGTTGAGAGTTCCTATTCTGGTGTCATGCATGGAGTGAGTGTAAATATTCCTCTACAAATCACTAGCCTCATTCCTGGCACACATTAGAAATATACTTTTAGACACTGCAAATCTGCTTAGCTTCATAACCTTAGCGTGAGCATCTTACTGAACCCCTACTCTAGGCTCAGGATACCTGGGCATGTACAGTATGGGGGTACCTCTGCTATACTGGGGAGTCCCATGCTATACTAAGGACTCTGTGTATATCTGCAGATATCTTTTAACCCCTTCATACCCATTTACCTTGTCTGGAAGTTGCTGCAGCACGGACTCTGGCAGTGAGTCGTAAGAGCGTTTTCAGGGTACAAGGTTGGTGGAGTAATGCGCTTAGCAGTATCAGAGGATATCACTCAATCTCCATATACAACTTTTGGGGTATCCCATAACCCGGAACCCCACTACATAGACGCATTCTGCAAAGACTTTCTCCGCCAAACCCACCCTGAAACTTACAGCCTCCCCGGAGAGGAAATAAAATCACATCATTCTTTAATGTCGCAAAATCAGTATACAGTTGCAGTAATACAGTTTTGACATCTGGGTCCCAGAGCTGACAATTTAAGACCCTAACACACGGGTCAGGGTTAACCAAGTGGGTCTGAACTTTATTACAAGCCCAGTTAACCTCTTCCCCGCCACAACCATCCCGACTCTTTTACACTTACTGACCCGCACCTCTGGAATGCCCTTCCACTCAATACCCGACTAGCACCCTCTCTAACCACCTTTAAGACCCACCTTAAAACACACCTGCTTAACAAAGCATATGAGTAGCTCTGTGGCTAACACAATACATTTGATACATAAAGCTTGGCCCCTTGCAGACACACTTAACAGAATGCCCTCCTACTGTCTCTGTACATCCTTACTACCTACCAATTAGATTGTAAGCTCTTTGGAGCAGGAATTCCTCTTCCTAAATGTCACTTTTATGTCTGAAGCACTTCTTCCCATTATGTGTTATTTATATTATTTGTTATTTATATGATTGTCGTGTGTATTACTACTGTGAAGCACTATGTACATTAATGGTGCTATATAAATAAAGACATACATACATCTCTAAACTTACTTTTGGGATCAATTTACCAGCTTTCAAATTAAATAGGTTCCTGCTACAGCATATATCTGCAAAGCCAACGGACTGTTTACATTTCCTGGTTGTGGTTAGACATTTGTTAAAGTGCGATTGTACTTGGTGTACTAAACATTGCTCCTATATTATTGGGTAACAAAACTCAAAGTGTTCTAAGTTTCTGGTGTATAAACATTTTGAAAGTGAGGTCCAAAGAGATTTGTTCCAATGCTAAACATGGTTTTAATTCAATGAGATCAAACAGTCTATGAGGCATTCTATCTGTACCCTGTATACAGAAATTATAATAGATGCATTAGCCTGTATATCAAAGCTAGCTTACCTCCCAGGGCTGCACATCACTTAGAGTCAGGGTTTTTCCTTGTTCGTTGTTGTAAGAGTACATATTGTGCAAGGCGTGTGCTAAAGCATACACAGCATTATATATACTGTAGCTATAGACTGAGATATCTGTGAGAAAATTCGGATAGGAGGAGTTCTCAATCTTCTCATTGCGAGTGCATCTGTCAGGATCATACATGGGTTTAATTATCCAATTACATGAATGCAATTCAAACCATGCGTCTAAAGTCAAATTGTGTTCTGGCAAAAGGTCAGGGTTGAAGGTTACAAGGAATTGCTCAAATCCTGGGATACCTTTATAATGGGGAGTAAAAGCCAGGCTCCCATTAAAAGGTGCAAGGGATAGAAATTTAAAAAACAACCCAGAGGACACATCCCATTCAGATGCGATGATCCAAACCTTTTCTGGGAAAGGGTAAGAATTGATATACATGATTAGGTTTATAGAAGACATGTAATCGGAATTACCATAAACTATAATCACTTGGGATGTAGACTTTTCCATACTATTGATGATCTGTATCCTCCTGCTGTGCTCTAAGTTCTTATAAAGAGGTACAAACTCATTGAATTCAACACAGCCCCCATTCTGTGTGATCTGTTTCTGTAGCATCTGACTGGCCTTTACACCAGACTCATCGTCTGAAGCAGTATTCAACCCAGGTCCAGCCAAAATGCTTTAATAATTTGACAATGCCCAGGAATTGGGCTGATTCACTTGGGACCGTGCGGTAGACAGAAGGAAACTGAACTTTATCGCTCAGGATCGGATCCAACGTGGCGTAGCTGATCTGGAAAATAATGTGGTGGTCAGTGGTCAGAATCCGTTAGTGAGAACCTGCAGGTGAAAGATGTTCTGCAAAGTGCAAACAGATCTGTTGATGTAATCCATATAATTGTTCGTTTTGGTGTGTCTTAGAGCAAACGTGAATCTCTCTCTCAACTTCGCATGCTCTATAGCGGAAATATGGCATGGGGCATATCTGTATGTGGGTAAGGGTATTAAAAAGGTAGAATAGTCAGAAGCTTTTCCTGACATTCTGTAGCCTATTGGGGGGGTTTGAGGACCGGAGTTGAGCACTCTTGCCTTAGAGAACACTGTATATACTGTATTACCGCAATACCATGGGGTGTGTGCGTGGGTGAGTAAAACAACATATCCACAATATGTGCCACCATACAGTATGCCAGAGAAAGCTTCTTACTATTCTACATTTTTAAAACCCTTACCCACATACTGATATGACCCATATATTTCCTCTTTAGCTTGTGAAGTTGTGAAACACTATTCCAGCAAAACAAGGAGAGAGAGAGAGAGAGAGAGAGAGAGAGAGAGAGAGAGAGAGAGAGAGAGAGAGAGAGAGAGAGAGAGAGAGAGAGAGAGAGAGAGAGAGAGAGAGAGAGAGAGAGAGAGAGGAGAGAGAGAGAGAGAGAGAGAGAGAGAGAGAGAGAGAGAGAGAGAGAGAGAGAGAGAGAGAGAGAGAGAGAGCGCGCTCCCCAATAGGTCAGGTTTTCAGGATGTCCCAGCTTCAACACAGGTGGCTAATTCTTTGACTGAGTCACCTGTGCTGAAGCAGGGATATCTGGAAAACCTGACCTGTTGGACTGAAGTTGAGAACCCCTGTATTAATTGGAAAATATGACAGAAAAATAAAAGGATGAGTTATACAGTGGAAGATTATCGACTGTATACTCATCAATACAGTATGTTTGGATTGTTTTGCATATCTTTTTTAACTTTACCTGTGGTATCTTGTACATCCCGAATATTCTGGCCAGGTCGAGTGTAACTTTGGAAGAAAGTCATCAACAAAAGCCACAATGTTTCGTGAGTGCTCACACCTAAAGTTGGGTATGGAGCTTGACTTTCCAAATAACATGTTAATCGCACCCAATGTTGACTTTTCTTCATTTAAACAAGTGTCACTGATATAGAAACCAATGGAAGTGTTTGCAAGGAGCTCAGGATCCCTGTTAATTTCATTGATTGCAAACACAAAGGCCAAAAGATTCTGGTAGTTCTTCAGCTTTAATCTACAATAAGAGGAGGACCAATATAAGTGAGTGGAGTTCACTAGTTACTATTACCAATACAAGTGATCATACTGTACTTTGATCATGGTGCCAGTGGTAGCATGGAAGTAGTGGGCACTAGAGATGGGCAGAACACCGATATTTCACAGATATTTTAGGCCAAATCCGTCTCCCCACACCAAACAGCCCACGGACTTGGCATAAAAAAATCTGTATCAAAAAATAGAGAAGGGGGGAAAGGGGAGTGCTTTTGGGTCAGCCTGTTTAAATAGAAATAAGGTGCAAGCCAGGTTAATTTATGGGTAAATACGGAGAGGAAAGAACCTTTCACAACTAGCACTCTTTAAACTATGGGTTTGACGGTAAATGGAGTTAAAACTTAACCTTTAATAAAATAGCTTATAAAATGTAAAGTCCCAATGTAGCTACTGTATGGAGTATATCCCTGATAGTAATGGAGACGGACTGACAAACATGAATCCTACACACTCATAACAGTAAGCATGACACAGCTACTAAGTATCAAAACTAGGAGTCCCAGGGTACCCAATTTTGATACAGTAGCTTTTGACTAAAACACTTTTGTACCATAGGATTATGTTACAAAAAAATATTTTAAGTCCATACTGTATGTACAATATATGTTGCCAACATCCCACCCTCTCCTGAATACTTTAATATTGTGAAACCATAAATAAAGAGATTTAAATTAAACACATGGCAGAAATGTCTTTAACCCCTTTGATTATTAAATTTACTAAAGAATTGAAAGAGAATGTCTTGAGGCACTTATTCTAGGTTGGCCAATTTCATCATCTGTGTAGTATTTATGTAGTGGCCATTATACACATAGACAAGACAGGCTTAACACCAGCCTGGGGTAGGTGATAACGTTTAGTAATATGTTGCTTTTTCCTTTATAATTACTTTATGCTAACAGATCATCTCTAAATGTACCAGATTTATCAAAGATGCAATAGGACTTTTACTTTTAATAAACACAGTAGGTGTTATGCACTGGTTTGCCCCAGTTGTGCAGTTGGGGAAACTTTGATAAAAAGACTGCTAAACATTATTGATTAAAGAGCAATGCATCTCTGCTGTGAAATAACGGATTCCAGGCATAGAAATGAATTTTGCTGATGTTATCAGATTCTGCAGTGAAGATAATACAGGGAAAGATGATGGGATCTAATGATGCAGTGATATTGATATAGACATGATGAGAGCACGTCAACTTATATCATGTACATGTATTAGAAATTTAATTCTATGTAACAAATACCAGTGAAAACAATCCTAGGGTCTTTTCCATGATCTGTAACAGAAATTGCCTGTCTTTTTTAATTAGTGGCATTTGGAATCTTCCTCCTCAGTGTTTTTTTAAGGTTCTGTGTCTTAGTTAGTGTCAGCCTCTTAGTGGGAATAAAAGAGGGATAGAAAAGGAGTTATTACCAGTACATTGAGTCTGGATTTTTTTGTCAAATATTAGTATATATTTGAAAAAAAATTGTGCTATTTCTCAGGTCCTCTGGAGCATCATTTGTTAACACACTGCACTGTACATATGCACTGTACTGTACGTGAATGAAATCCGTTTATAGGTCGCCTGGACTCTCGAATATTATTAATGTGCAACTGTCAAAAATTTTATACATACCGTATGATAAATAAGCCGAGGTTTGTACATGTGGAACTTTGAGGGCAACTGCAATATTTACATCATGGAAAGGAAACACTTAGCTTGAAAAGAAAAACACAGTATACTCACACACGACATAACTTGTTATATTCAGGTGGGATATCAAATGGGTTCGTGTTATCCATGGTCGAAATACGCACAGTGACGAGTCCTCCGATGATGACGTCTCCGTCCTTGAAATGTTGGTCTAATGTCTGAATTCTGAGAGCGCAGTCTGAGTTGACAAACATGCCGACCACATAGGGAAGTATTAACAGCACCAACACAAGAAAGAGAACTAGGAACATCTCTGATGATGTGCGCTGTTGACGCCTGGTGGGTGCCATTTCCATATAAGAATTAGCAATCACCAAGGCAGAAATCTTAGAGAGTACTGTATGTTAATCCATTTACAATATAATAATAAATGAATGCTGCTGGAGTTAGACTTAAATCTGTAATATCTAAACTCTATTTAATACGCAGTTACACACACAGTATTGGAAGCAATAACATGACCTACCATAGCAGGCAGTTTCACTGAAAATAAGAGTTCCTTATATATCTTTTTAAACTGTTCAGATGGGACAGGTCTGATGCAAGGGTATATTTTTCTTGTACATTATAATTAGGGGCAATTACATACCAGTGGTGACATTATGCATCTTGCTGACATAACCTATTAATTAAATGCAGAGCTGCATGTCACTCACAACCACAGAGGGAAATACATGGCTATGTCCAATAGCCTTCTTGTAAACAGTCCATAGTGAAAAGTCTCAGGCAGGACAACATCTCCCAGAAGAGATGCTGACAGAGGAATAATACACACCTGAGCTCTAAGCTTAAAATATTTCCCAAATTACAAAGTTTAATGCTTCATTCACGTTGCAGAGAAACAAAAGAATGAGGTTGATCAACTTGGTACCACAATTATATAAATATGAGGAAGCAATAATAATGTGGGTGCAATGCTTGATTAGAGGGCTTATCTGAATACAAATCGGAGTATAAAGAGGTGTCCCCCAAAAGAAAACCAGTTGTACTGTATGCACACCACTATGCTAAAATATAACTTTTATTAATACTAAATAAAACTACAATCAATAACCTAAAATGAGTACATATAGTGTTGCTGCACAGAAGTTTACACGAGACACAGATAACAGAATAATGGCTAAATATGCTTAAAAATAAATCAGTATGTCTCAAAAGTAAGCACTGTAGACAGCCTGCATAGCCATACAAGGCTGTGATAGCTAGAAATAAATAGGGACGTTTCTTTTATTTTTTTTAATTTGTTTGCTACATATTGCAAATGGTTCCAATATTGAGTACCCGTTGAACCTATTATTGATGCACTGTAGGGACTAGCTAAAGTCATGTTAGTCAGTTTAGAATGCAGGTGCAGTGCCTATGAATCACACTTGCCATTTCTATCTGTGCATTTTGGTATCTTTGATTCTGGGTTAACTGTAACTCGTTTAGCAGCACTCGGAGCCTCTCTCACTATGGGAACTATGATCTGTTAAATGTCCGGTACACACTGTTATTTACACTGTGGGTATTAAGTATTTTTCACTCTGATGCAGTTTTACTGGCTGTAGCAGGATTTAGGGCCGATTCGGCTAATTCAACTGAACCCCTGCATTCTATCATAGTGATAGCCCCTGTGTTTCTTGTTGGAGTTTCCTCTGTTTTCAAACCAAAGGCCTGTCAACTTGACCTAAAGAATGTCCCACCTTAGAGGAAGCTTCTGTATCATTGGAATTATCATGTCATCAGGCCCAGTCATCAAGGAGACAGTGCCACTAATAGTGTCAACAACTCAGGCCAAAAAGCTGTTTTGCTCACAGCTCTTGTGTCCTGAAAAAACCTTCTGTTAAACCAGTGGTTCCCAAACTTTTTCGGTTCAAGGCTCCCCAAGGCGATCAGGATTTTTCCGCGGCGCCCAAAGTAAAAACAAAGTTGTATATACATACCTAACCATTGCAGTGCGCAGTTGGTGTCTCTCTCAGACACTCTCACACACTCTCTCTCTCTCTGACCTCACCCTCTCTCTCTGACCTCACTCTCTCTCTCTCAGACCTCACTCTCTCTCAGACCTCACTCTCTCTCAGACCTCAGACCTCACTCTCTCTCAGACCTCACTCTCTCTCAGACCTCACTCTCTCTCAGACCTCTATCTCTCTCAGACCTCTCTCTCTCTCTCTCTCTCTCTCTCAGACCTCACTCTCTCTCTCAGACCTCACTCTCTCTCAGACCTCACTCTCTCAGACCTCACTCTCTCTCTCAGACCTCACTCTCTCTCTCTCTCTCTCTCCGACCTCACACTCTCTCTCTCAGACCTCACTCTCTCTCTCACACATTCTCACTCTCACACACTCTCTCTCTCTCACACACACTCTCACTCTCAAACACTCTCTCTCTCACACACACTCACCCTCTCACACACACTCACCCTCTCACACCCTCTCACCCTCTCAGACACTCTCACCCTCTCAGACACTCTCACCCTCTCAGACACTCTCACCCTCTCAGAAACTCTCACCCTCTCACAGACACTCTCACCCTCTCACAGACACTCTCACCCTCTCACAGACACTCTCACCCTCTCACAGACACTTTCACCCTCTCACAGACACTCTCACCCTCTCACAGACACTCTCACCCTCTCACAGACACTCTCACCCTCTCACAGACACTCACCCTCTCAGACACTCTCACCCTCTCACAGACACTCTCACCCGCTCACAGACACTCTCTCTCTGACACTCTCTCTCTCTCTCAGACACTCTCTCTCTTTCAGACACTCTCTCTCACACAGACACACTCCCTCTCTCACAGACACTCTCTCTCACAGACACTCTCTCTCTCTCTCACAGACCTTCTCTCACAGACACTCTCTCTCACACACACACTCCCATATATACACACACACACACACACCCATATACACACACACACCCATACACACACACACACACACACACACATACACACCCATATATACACACACACACACACACCCATATAGACACACACACACGCGACCAGCAAAACCACCCGCTCCCCCCCCTCCTCCCGTGCAGGCAGCGGGAGTGCCAGGGACAGTGGTGGGGAGAAGAAACCCCCCACTACCACCTCCATGCAGGCAGCGGGAGCACCGGGCACGTGGGGGGATCAGAGGTAAGCGGGGACCTGAGGGACACCCCCGCTCCCATATCCTACCCCGCAGGCTGACACGCGGTGACAGGGGGAAGCGGGGACCTGAGGGACATCCCCGCTCCCATCTTCTGCCCCGCGGGCTGTCACGTGCTGACAGGGGGAAGCGGGAACCCGAGGGACATCCCCGCTTCCATCTCCTGCCCCGCGGGGTGAGGGTTGCTGCGGGGGTAGGGTGATGATGCGCCGATGCTGCTGGGGGGTGGCGGTTTTGGCCGGGGGGGTGGGGTGTTATTGCTGCTGGGAGACATGTCTCCCGGCGCTGCTCCTCCAGCGCGCGCAGGGAGAGCCGGCGCCGGGTTCAGCGTTTTTGTTTTTTTAATTTGCTGGCCCTTGTTTCCCGCTGCTGGCGGCCCTGATCGCGGCACCCCTCTAGCCAAGCCACGGCGCACCAGGGAAAATGAAAGAACTTCTTTCTAGCCAGTATTGGTTGGCCATGATGTAAAAGAGTATGTCCAGTCATGTTAGGTCAACAAGGCAACAAGACACTTTGTGCTAAATCCTGTGGTCTTTTGCCACCACTACCTATCCCAAAGAAGTCATAGAGTTCTTTACCTATGGACTTTATTGTGAAGCTCCCACATTTTCAGGGTTACAAAACCATGTTAGTAGTTGTCGACCAATTTCACTTAGATGGCACACTTCATACCTATAACTGGGCTTGTCTTAGATCAGGAAGCATGCTTTCAGGGCTGAGGGAGCATATATTCACCGACCAGAGCCAAGAAATAGAGTCCTGTAAGGCCTCGGTCCCACTGCGCTCGTTGGCGCGGGCGGCTAAGTCGCGTGTTCCCCACCAGCAGGGGAATCCTCGCGAGCCGGTCCCGGTCCCCCCTGGCTGCACAGCTGACTACACGCTGTGGCGCGTCAGCCGCTGGAGACACCAGAGAATGGTGTTTCCTAGCGTTGACGCGTGATGTGTGTAGCTGTGAGCCAATGGGGAGGGGAGGCTGAGGGAGGAGGAGAGGCTTCGGGAAGCGGGGAGGAGTGTGGAGTGAAAGCAGGTGAGTGCCTGTCTGTGTGTGTGTCTGAGTGCGTGCGTGCCTGTCTGTGTCTGTGTGTGTATGTGTGTGTCTGAGTGCGTGCGTGCCTGTCTCTGTCTGTGTGTGTGTGTGTATGAGTGCGTGAGTGCCTGCCTGTGTGTGTGTGTGCGCGTGTGTGTGTGTGTGTGTGTATGAATGAGTGCCTGCGTGTGTGTGTTTAAACTTACTTTCCACCTCCAGCCCGAGTCCGTGGAGGGAGGGGGGGAGAGTAGCGGGTCCCTCCGCTCAAGCCACGCCCCCCCTCCCTGTCAAACCGCCCACCACCCGCCCACCTCCCGCTCCGGCTCCCGCTCCCTACAGACCGCATATCGCGGTCTGTGTATCTCAGCGCACCGCCTGTCAGCAGTGCGGGTGCGCTGACTCTGGGAGCGGGGCCTTAGCCTTAGAGTTAATGTAGTAAGATTGCAGGCAGATGATCAGATCAGTAGGTGGCAGAAGTGCAATCTGGGTCACAGGCTAAGGTCAAGGCAGGCGGCAAAGGTGCAGAGCCGGGGTCACAGGCAGGTCAGCCACAAACAAGAGTATAGAAGTGTAAGGATCCACGCTGCGGGTATACCCGCTTCCAACGCCTCCTTACCTTTTTTACAGGCCGTCCGGGCCCCCCTGGCAGCGTCCCTCGCTACTGGCGGTTTTCTCCGTGGCTGCCCCCACACTTCCGGGTCCCGCACATCACCCTTACGGGCGCGCGCGTTCCCAGGCTTCCATTAGTTGGCGCCGGGTGCCCGAATTCGCCTCCTCTGACGCGGTGCATGCACCTTGCGTGTCCCTGCCCCTGCCCCATCAGCTACGCCTCCCAGGTCCTTCTTCCCTATCTGATCCTTGCCCTGTCCGTCCCTCCGCTCCTCCCCTTGCTCAGACCTCTCCCAAATCCTCTGGTACTTCTATCCTATCTGGGTCTTACTCGGGCCGCTCCGCTGTCCCTCCCCTCACTCTGATTGGTCCAAAACTCCCACACTTTGCCCTCCTATCAGGTCCTTCTTTGGGCCGCTCCTCCGTTACTCCCCTTCCGCTGATTGGTCCCAGTCCCCTATTTTGTCTCCCTTCACCATTTCCTCTTTGCTCTGCATAGCTTCTGTACTGTACCTTGGTGCTGTCTGCTGTTGCCTGGCCTCTCTTGTCTTACAGTGTCTGTTCCTGTCCCTGGAAATACTGCTGACCTCCCTGGATTTGACCTTTTGCTTTGGACTCTACTACGCTGACCTTTGGAACCCTTTGGACTTCGCTTTGGACTTTCTACGCTGCAGATTTCTACAATCCCTGGACACGGCTCACGGACAATCTACTACGCTGCTCTCTCCACTCCACGACCCAGGCTTACGGACACTCAACTACGCTGCTCTCTCCAACCCACAACCATTTGCTTACAAACTTTACCCTTCTTCGCTGGAGCTGCCAAGTATGGTATCATTTCTATTTTTGTTACCCGGACCATCTATGCTACTTCACACTCCGGCCGTGCCCCCGTTTACTGTTAGGTGTGAGGTATTACTCCTTTCCACCTCAGTCCCAGGGTCTCATCTGGCTTGTGGGCAGGCCGAGCGTTACATTATGCAGAGCCCAACAGACCCAGACCCTCCTGACATGGAAGATACATTAACCACCATTTCCAAACACTTTAACTTTTTGGATAACCAAGTCTCTTCCCTTAACCAGCAAGTTAATACCCTCTCTCTTCAGATTGCCCAGGGCAATGTCCCCACTTCCTCTCCCATAGTATCCCGTGAAGGAACAGGGTCCTCGGAGTTGTGGATTCCTACGCCCAGTAAATACGCTGGGGATCCGCTCGCATGCCGCGGTTTCTTAAACCTGTGTGAGACACAATTCGAACGTCACCTTCTCGCTTCCCCACGGATCGTACTAAGGTAGCTTATGTATATTCCCTTCTCACCGGGGATGCCTTGGCCTGGGCTTCACCAATCTATGAGTTGAAACCTGAACTCACTTACATCTTTTCTAATTTCAAAAGAGAATTTCGTTTAGTCTTTGACACCCCAGGATGCAGTGATATGGCAGCGTCATCCTTGTTCCATATTTCGCAGGGTCGGAGATCAGTGGCACGTTACGCTCTGGAGTTCCGGAGTATCGCAACAGAGACTGATTGGAATGATGGGGCTCTCTCTGCCGCCTTCTGGCAGGGGCTTTCGGAAACCTTAAAGGACGAGTTGGAGGCTTCTGAGAGGCCATCCTCACTGGAGGCCTTAATCGCTTTGTGCGTTCGGGTGGATCAAAGACTTCTGGAGGGGCGGGCTGAACATCAACGTCCTCGTACTGCTATCTCTTTGATTTCTAATTCCAGATCTCCTCTCCCTGTTCTGCCCGCATTGGAAGCTCCGGAACCAATGCAACTGTGCACTCATCACCTTCCTTCTACGGAGCGACTACGTCGGAGAAATGAGGGCCTGTGCTTCTATTGTGGTTCTTCTGGGCACATCCTGCCACGTTGTCCTTTGAGGCTGGGAAATGCCAACGCCCAGTGAGGTATGGGGGAATCTCACTGGGTATCATCTCTGCTTCTCCCTCTCCTTCAGAGCGTCTTCCTAAACGTCTTCTATTATCGGTCCTCCTAAAGCACGCCAACATTCAGACCCCTGCTCGGGCCTTCCTTGATTCCGGTTCTGGAGGGAATTTCATAAATCAGGCGTTTGCTACCCAGCACAACATTCCACTCCGGGAGAAGGCCTTTCCGGTCGGATTAGAGGCTATTGATGATCGACCCCTGCAGCCAGCTTTCATTACCTTGGAGACACTTCCCCTAGAACTTTCCATGAATTATGGACATTTTGAACTTATTTCTTTTGATGTCATCCATTCTCCATCGGTTCAAATCATCCTGGGCTTACCATGGCTGCAATTACACAATCCCATCATCAATTGGACTGCCAAAGTTCCTGTTCTATGGAGGTACTCCCAAGTAGAAGTGTCTGCTCCACCCGCTGCGGTACTGGTTGACTTGGAGACCTCGACCCCACAAGACGTCACCCTTCCGGACGTCTATTCGGAGTTCCTGGATGTCTTCAGTAAGGCCAAATCCGAGGAGCTTCCCCCTCATCGCCCTTTCGCCTGCCCGATAGACTTAATTCCGGGTGCCCCATTTCCCAATGCCAGGTCTTATCCATTATCATTACCTGAGACTGAGGCCATGTCCGAGTATATCTCTGAAAAACTTTTAAAGGGCTTCATTCGGAAATCTAGTTCTCCCGCAGGAGCAGGATTCTTTTTTGTAAAGAAGAAGGATGGAACGCTTCACCCGTGCATCGATTTCCGTGGCCAGACAAAATTACCATCAAAAATCGCTACCCTTTGCTTCTCATTCCAGAGCTCTTCGATAGGCTGCAAGGCACAACCATTTTCTCCAAACTTGACCAACGAAGAGCATACAACCTGATTTGCATCCGCAGTGGAGACGAGTGGAAGACCGCGTTCAACACACGCAGCGGTTATTATGAGTACCTGGTGATGCTGTTCGGGTTGTGCAATGCTCCTGCAGTCTTCCAAGATTTTATGAGTGAGATTTTTCGTGACCTATTGAACTCTTTTGTGATTATCTACTTGGATGATATCCTCATTTTTTCAAAGACCCTCGAAGATCACATTCTTCATACCAAGATGGTGCTCTCTCGTTTACGGGCCAACAAGCTCTATACCAAGATGGAGAAGTGTGTCTTTCACCAATCCTCAACTACCTTCCTGGGATACATTGTTTCAGATCAAAGCTTCACCATGGATCCGGAGAAGCTCAATTCCGTACTCAAATGGCCTCAACCTAACTCCTCTAAAGCGATTCAGCGCTTCCTCGGCTTTGCAAACTATTACAGGAAATTTATTGCTGGGTTTTCTACCTTGGTGGCACCCATTACGGCCCTTACCAAAAAAGGGGCCGATCCGTCCTCATGGCCATTGGAGGCCACTTGGGCCTTTGAATCTCTTAAAAAAGCCTTTGTCTCGGCTTCTGTTCTGTGACATCCCGTTCCCACCTTCCCCTTTACTTTGGAAGTTGACGCCTCCGACGTAGGAGCTGGTCGGCTCTCTCTCAAAGGACCACCCCCGAAGCAAATTACACCCCTGTGGGTTTTTTTCTAAAAAAAATTCTTCTGCAGAAAGAAATTACGACATGGGGAAAAGGGAATTGTTAGCCATCAAGATGGCTTTACAAGAGTGGAGACATCTCCTGAAAGGAACCAAGGAACCCATTTCAATCCTGATGGACCACAAAAATCTTTCTTACATTGAAGGTGCTCATCGTCTTGGCCCTCGTCAAGCTCGTTGGGCGCTGTTCTTTTCAAGATTTAACTTCACCATCTCTTAAATTCCTGGGACAAAGAATATCAAAGCGGATGCATTGTCCCGCCAGTTTATCACTGAGGAAAAGTCACAAGAAATACCGGAGAATATTCTCCCCCCCCCCAATTTTTTTATCTCTGCCGCTTCCTTTGACATTTTAGATACGATTCTGGAATCTCAAACACAGGTCCCCGAAAGGCTGGAAGTCCCCGATGGTCGTCTTTATGCGGCTCCACGTTTTCATCTCAAAATTCTGGAAAGGGGCCGTTCCTCCAGATCTGTTGGCCATCCCGGGTTTAAGAAGACCAATGATTTGATTCGGCGTACCTTTTGGTGGCCCAACATGTCAAAGGACATCAGAGCCTTCACCTCATCGTGCCCAGTCTGGGCACAAAATAAGTCTGTCTGTCAAAAATCTTCCGGTCTTCTACAACCTCTCCCGGTTCCGGACCGTCCTTGGAGTCACATTTCTATGGACTTCATCATGGATCTTCCCCCATCTAATGGTATGACTACCATTCTTGTAATTGTCGACAGATTCTCCAAGCAAGCTCATTTTTTCCCCCTCAAGTGTCTTCCAATTTCAGTACTTTGGCCGACATTTTTATAAAGAAATTTTCCGCATTCATGGTGTCCCGTGGTCCATTGTCTCAGATAGGGGTACTCAATTTGTTTCTAAATTATGGGGTGCATTTTCCCAGAGGTTGGGCATTACCCTTCTCTTTTCCTCAGTCTATCACCCCCAAACGAATGGGCAGACTGAACGTATGAACCAGTCCCTTGAACAGTATTTGCGTTGTTTTTCTTCGGACTCTCTGGATAATTGGGCTGAGTTACCTCCTTGGGCAGAATTCGCAATCAACTCTCTCAAGAACGAGTCTACTCAAGAATCACCATTTTTTGTAAACTACAGATTTCACCCTACTCGTATTCCCATGCGTCCTTCCAGGTTCCAGGTAATGTTCGCATCTTTGCAAATAATTTTTCAAACCGGGATTTCTGTGCAAGTGTTGTGATGTATCCAGTGTTGGATATAAAAAAAAAATGCCACCTGTAGGCACTTACCTGGTGCCGACCTCATCCCCCGGCGCTGCACCATCCCATTGCCATGGCAACATGATGCCGTCTGACGTCACATTGCCAGCCGCGCATGCTCAATCGGCACTTGCCGCCCCCAAATGTTGCCGCCTTAGGCTCGGGCCAAATGGGAGATCTGCAACTGGGTGTGTCCTAACAGATTATACAGCATATCAAAAGTTGAATTTGAAACTAGTCTTGGTCCCATGTGCAAAAAGTTGGTTACTACAGTAGACCTCACCAATCTTATTAGTATGCAACAAAAAAAAGGAATCATTTTTTTAAACTTTGTAGTGCAGTATGTAGTATGGCTATCCAAATATAGTCTGAAGAAGCTATGTTAGACACCATAACATTTATGTTTATTTTGTCTACCTTTAGAAAAATATAACATTTTCATAGATTTCCATCTGCTTAGCTCTTTTTTTACATACAAAATGGCATAGGGTTCCAAAGTAGCATTAGACAAGTTTTGATGCACCACTTTTCTCATGTAATCACAGTAATACACCCAGACACCGTTTCTATGTTATGAAAGTAGACAATTTCTTGATTGGGCCACTTTAAAATGTCATATAAAGGTCACTGTTGATTTGCCCCTTCCTATAACAGAGAAACATGTTGTGATATATTTCTATCAATCCAAATTAGTAGCAGGGAACTACAGATTTCTGCAAAAACAAAACTACTTCTTTAGCCAATGTTCTGATGTTTCGGCAGATACAACTGCCTTTTCTCAAATGTAGCTGGCATAATAACACCCCTCAGTGTCTCTTATTTATAGCGCAAACAAAGTCCACAGGTGTCCCTCATTCTTTATCAGCCCCCTACTGTCCTCCGCGACCATCTGGTCTTGCCGCCATCTTGTGGTTGGCTAAAGACGTCCTCATGATATCCTCCTAGCCTCTGCGCGCCTGGTTAGCACGTGACGTCATCACGGCATCCCTCCATCGTCTGCGCTGTTTGGGCCTCTCCAAATCCTATAATCCCGCGATTCTTTGGTGCGTGTGACGTCATCCTGTGGGTGGGTCTGTATTCATGGAACTCCTCGTCCAATCGCAAAGTTGTCCTCTTTGTGCATGCATCCATTCACTCCACGGGTGTCATAGATGCGCAGTTGTTCTCCTTCTCAAATAGGTGGAAGTCTACAGCAGCTTCACTGACATCAAAATTTGGAGGACAAAGATGTGATTTATAAGGTTGATTCTAAATCTCATATAGCACAGACAATCACTTAATGTGATGAACAATATTAATAAAAAATGTTACTTTTAAAAAGAAGGTTTATCAATTATGGCGAATATTTTTTGTGAATTTGAATCCGCCTCGGATCGGCCGGTTCCTTTGGTCGACAGATTTCCGCAAATCAGTTTAAAAAAGGCCAATTTTTTTTTTATCATTGACAATCCAGTTTGCAGACTCCACAATCTTAAAAATCCTCTCACAGATTGCTGAATCTGCAGATTGGATTCTACAAATCCGTCAACGGATTGTATCCAATAGCGTTTTTCTATTAATCCGCACAAATTGAAACTGGCACAATCTGTCGACAAATTTTACATCATGGAACGGATTATAAAAGGAAACTTGGGAAATTCGCAAAACTTATTTTTACAGTTTCGTCCATCTCTGTAATTCTTCTTCTGTTGGAGGAGATTTCAAACTAGGATGAAGGTGGGAAGGACAAGCAAAAAGTATTAGACTAGACAGAATAGATAACAATGGTGAAATAGCAATGTGTCATGGATGTGGAGTGTGGGGGAAGTGTGAGTTTAGCAAGCAGGTAATCACCCATCTTAAATGCAGATATTACTCATAAACATCTAAAGACAAAATACTTGGAGTAGAAAGGCAGGAGCAGATAAGATAACAATAGAACAGACTGTTAAACCCCTTAAATGCATGCTTGCTAATGCAAGAAGCCTGACAGATAAAATAGGGGCTCTTGAGTTAATAGCTAGAAGGGAGCAATATGATATCATAGGTTAAACCGGATTTAAAACCCATTATAAGGGAAGATGTTTATGAAGGGATTCATGGAAAATGTGATGACTTTGTGAATAGAAATTAGCAGTCGAGGTAAAAGAACAAAGAAAACGTTTGTAGGGATATGTTATAAACCATAAAATATCAGTGAGATTGAGGAAGTGAAAATACTTTTGTAAATGGAGAAGGCAGCAAAACTAGATCATGTTTTCATTATGGGTGATTTTAATTACCCACACAAAGACTGGAGCTATGAGATTAGCATTACAACTAAAAGAAACCGGTTGTTAGTAGTGCCCAATTTCTTGACATGAAAACAAAGAGGCAATGGGGGAGCAAGGGATTAGGAAAGCATATACAATCACTTTTAGAAGTTGATGGAAGTCTTGATTGATTACATGCAATGGTGGGTTATTCAGATACACATAAATACTTACACGGCCATGTGTAAGCAGACACAATGTTTGGTAACTTTCATAGGGCAAAATCTCTCTCTCCCAACAGTGACAAATGATTTGTATGGTGACTGGGTATAAAAAAGTGTACAACACTGTACTCACACGGCCCAGTGTGAGCAATTGCAGGGATTTGGTATCTTTTTAGGTTGGCATTAACCCGTCCGTATCTGGTAATCAGCACAATAGGAGCTGTATTCAGGTTCCAAACTGGTGCAGGACTCTCTTATTGTCAGGTTGGCTCTCCCCCCGGTGTTGTGATGTATAGATTACAGGTGGACCCCTGGCCTCCTTACGTGGTCCAGGATCAGGTGTTGTGCACAGCTATCACAGCCGGTCCCGCGTCCGGGATCAGGAAGGGAGACTCTCCTGCTCGGCTGGAAATGCTGCACAGTGATCTGACTACGGAAGCCTCGGTGGGTCAGTTTCAGCAGATGATTTAGAGCAACGTGTTTCGCCGACGGATCGGCTTCCTCAGGCTCAAATGTTGACGTGGATGGGGTCTCTAAGCTTTATATAGACCCTCTGATCAGTTAAAATGCTAATAAAGATAAGCTGTGTGTCATTTAATCACTTAGGTATTGGGTGCAGCTTGGCTATGTAATTACCAATGGCCGCATCTATACTCATGCTTAAAATCAAGTGTAATCCTATTGCAAAACATGTGTAAACTCCTAGCAAACATGTATAACAAATAAATACCTCCAAAGCTGGGAGGGGTCTTTAAATAGGGGTTATAATAGTTTGGAACCATGACTATATCTTAATTCATGATAAAACACCTCTTAACTGATGTTTCTATATAGTGCCTCCTTGGGTCCATCTCTTTGATCTTTATACATACTGTATCCATCAAAATTACAATTTTAAACAATCACCAATAAAATCTTTAAACAGTCTCTACTTAAAAACTCAGTAGGGTCTTTTCATTCATGTAGATATTTCCATACTATCCACATATTTTGGTTATTCAAATTTATTAGACATTTATATGACAAAAATCATATTTTATTCATAAATATTTAAATTACTCCTTTCTGAAAAATGGTCTAAAACATCCTTTAAAATTTATTAATACAAACTTGCAATAAATACTTTATAAAAATACTATACAAAAATACAAATAAAAAATCACAAATAAAAAATCAAAAATACATAAGCTTAGTGTGATTATGGTCTGTGTGCTATATAGCAAAATTATTATTAATATGTTAAAAATGAAATCATCGTAAATTGATAAGATTGATACAAGTGCGAATGTTCACTGTGCAGCATTTCCAGCCGAGCAGGAGAGTCTCCCTTCCTGATCCCGGACGCGGGACCGGCTGTGATAGCTGTGCACAACACCTGATCCTGGACCACGTAAGGAGACCAGGGGTCCACCTGTAATCTATACATCACAACACCGGGGGGAGAGCCAACCTGACAATAAGAGAGTCCTGCACCAGTTTGGAACCTGAATACAGCTCCTATTGTGCTGATTACCAGATACGGACGGGTTAATGCCAACCTAAAAAGATACCAAATCCCTGCAATTGCTCACACTGGGCCGTGTGAGTACAGTGTTGTACACTTTTTTATACCCATTCACCATACAAATCATTTGTCACTGTTGGGAGAGAGAGATTTTGCCCTATGAAAGTTACCAAACATTGTGTCTGCTTACACATGCCCGTGTAAGTATTTATGTGTATCTGAATAACCCACCATTGCATGTAATCAATCAAGACTTCCATCAACTTCTAAAAGTGATTGTATATGCTTTCCTAATCCCTTGCTCCCCCATTGCCTGTTTGTTTTCACGTCTCTTTAAGGGCTCTGGATTAACCCTTTTTTCTGGGGTGGAAGCAGAAGGGATTCTGTTGCTGGCTCAGAGAATTAGTGAGCCACAGTTGGTTTGACGGTTCTATTGTAAGCCTATCAGTGTTAAATAAACTCAAGGTAAGCGCCTGGTCTTTTTTGCACCAATTTCTTGACAAACTGGAAAAAGGATTAGCAGAATATATTTCAAAGAATGAGACAAGAACAAAAGACGCAACGAAAAAAGAATCAAAACTACCCATGAATATTCTAGAGATCAGAACGATGTTCAGAGGACTGACATCGTTTTCCCAAACAATGAAGACCTCAGCAGTAAAGTTTCACTCAGACAACATGAATACAGTGTGCAAAGTTGTGGGGAAGATCAGTGTCACAGGAGACCAGGTTATTTACATATTTTTACCGGGATCATTCATTGAGCAAAACAAGGTAATTAAATAATTGTAATTTATTTGGTAGAAATTCGCTTACACACAATGATACAAAAAATACAGACAAAAAGACACACTTACTTTGGGACTGGGGTTGAAAGCTAGACTTTCTGGGGGGCAGGGAACTTTTGGGGTGAGTTTTACCCTGACAGGGACTTAGCCCGGAATCTCCTGGAACCCAAATCAGCATAAAGTTTCACATGCCACCGCTACGTTCTTTTTTGAGAATTTGGTCCCTCCTGACCATGAGTTACTCCAAATCTCCTGGAACTCAACCATAAAACTCAACTTGGCATAAAATCCCAGCCGCGTCCGCTTCGATCGTTTTTGAGAATTTGGGCTTAAAAGTCGGGACTTAGACTTTAGCAGGCAGGCTTTTCTGGCTTGAAATCTAAGCCGGTTGCTTTGCTATTCGCGCAGAAGCAACTTTGAAAAGTCTGCCAGCGCTCTTACTACCGAAGAACTACAATATGATTGGCTCAGAGATTGTTATAGTATTCTGAGTTTCATTCACAAAACTCAGCAGCCAATCAATGCGTGGGAAAATTCCCAAGCGACCAATCAGACCCAAGCCGGCTAGAAAAGCCGAGTCAACAGGAAATCTGAAATAGCCTAGGAACAAGCGCAAACTTGCCACTTTTCTCCCTGGCTATCTCAATGCCACCCGCTGGACAGGCTACTCCAGGTCTGGCTGAGAAAGTGGCATCGGTTCTGAAAGTGGGTTTAATACATTACTAAGTCTCTGGGTATGGGGAATAGTATAAGAAAGATGTACTTTTATTCCTATCAGCCTTATTCCCCTTACACTATCTCTTGGGACTTTATCTGGAATCTGAGAGTCCTCCCTCAACCTTGCATACGGTTGGGGCACCCACAAAACCGATACAGGTTCTGGGTCACCTGGGCATTCGCTGGGGTACTCCCCTTAACCTAGGGATCCCCTCAGCTACAGGGACCCTTGTACATCCCTTTGCCCCATTCACCTTTCTCGGCTATGTTGAAACAGGGTACCCTAGTGGTGAGTCGCGCTTGTGTTTTCAAGGGGAGATATTGCAGGGACAATTTGCCTACATATATCCGAGAATCAGGCATGATTTCCGGGTACATTTTTAGGGGAACCGACAACTCCGGACCCCAACTACCTAGACACATTCTGACAACAGTTCATTCGCAAAATCCCCTTTGAAACTCATCCCCTAGCAACCTTTGCTCGCTGGCATGCCCGGAAAGGTAAAAACACAAAATATACTTTTTAATACAGGTGAAACATTGAAACAATGCAATGTTACTGGGTCCAACAGCTAACTCTCTTGAACCCTTATACACAGATCAGGGGTAACCTAAACAGGCTTAGCCTTTATTTGAAAGCCTGGTTACCCCCTACCATCACACCTCCCCTCTCAAGATGAAGGCTCTGTGGCAGTCCCCTCATCAGGTGGCTCTGCAAGCCTGAAAGTCCTTGAGGCTCTTGGATTTCTGGGGATGTCCTGTTGGGAGAATCCATCGGCAGTACCATGCTTAATACCCATCTTGTGCTGTTTGGTAAAGTCAAACTCCTGAAGGGCAAGGCTCCAGCGAAGTAACTTACCGGCGCCT
Source organism: Ascaphus truei (assembly GCF_040206685.1). Lineage (NCBI taxonomy): Eukaryota > Metazoa > Chordata > Amphibia > Anura > Ascaphidae > Ascaphus > Ascaphus truei. The sequence goes on from NC_134489.1 coordinate 30,684,615, forward strand.
ATCGGTTAGCTCGGACAGTCTGTTTGGACATTAGTTCTGAATGTAAAGAACGCATTATGTTTAATAAAGTATATTTCACTATACTTCTGAGTCTTGGGGAACAGAGGACAGAAAGGGAAAAAAGTAGTTTTATTTGTATCTGCCTTATTCCCCACACACTTCAGTGTGTCAGTCAGTGTGTGTGTCTCTCTCTGTGTGTGGTGTGTGTATGACTCTCTCTGTGTCCTGCCCCACTCTCTCCTGATTCTCCCCACCCCCGGTGGAGCTGTGGGCATGGGGGGGGAGGGGGCTCTGTCTGAGTCTCCCCCTGGTGGAGCTATGGACATGGCTGTGTGTCCTGCTGCAGCCAGGCCCCTGGCGGAGGTACGGGGACACGAAGGGGGGGGATGCTCGGCAGCTCACTGGGGGGGGGTGCTGTTATGATAGGGGTAGCAGGGGGACTTAATAAAGAGAAATCCCAGCTATTACTGATGGACTGTTTCAGTCAGAAAGACTTTGTTACCCTAAGAACCTCAACTTCTGTCAGGTCTGCGGAGCCACCTGCGGAGCCCCAGAACCTTTATCTTGAGGGGGGAGGTGTGATGGTAGGGGTAGCAGGGGGACTTAATAAAGAGAGATCCAGCTATTTACCCCTAAATCCATGTAACTTGGCCAGCTATGTAAGGCTTATTTCAGCCAAATGTAATTTAATATCAGAGGAAGAACAGTGAATGTATTATGCACCATGTCTGTAAGAATGCATATCAAAGCATGTATTCTGTCTTCCCTGTGACAATTCTTTCCCCAATCAACATTGTTCTGTGATGTGATTTGGGCGAGCTGTATGTCTTTTACATAATTACCTTATGTCTGTATTTATGTCTGTGTTACCAATTCTCCCCCCAGCTAGATACAATAGTTTGGTATTGTATGGTGATGGAATTAACATGTTAACATTGCAAATATAAATTAAGTTATGTGGCTCTCATTTGTATGGAGGGAGTTTCTGTAAATCAACTCAGTTGAAGTTCTCCTTAGAAATAGATCAGAACAAAGGTAGGAGATTAGTTAAATTAATCAGTTACCAGGTCTGAGCCCCAAGCACTGTTTCTCTTGGCTGGCTGCTTTTCTCAATGTTAAAAGATAGCCATCAAGGGGTATATAAGGGGTGCTGCTGGACAGAGCATTAGTTACCCTCAGAGGGAGAGACACTCTGGGAGGGAGTGTGGAGATTCCCTCAGAAGTCCACCAGAAGTCCACCTCTGGGAAGAAGTGTGGAGTTTACTGAAGTCCATCTCTGGGAAGGAGTGTGGAGATACATTTCAGAGAGGCTGCTGTGTGCAGCACTTTGATAGCCTGGAGCAGAGAAGCGGACAGGTTAAACCCATTTGAAGTGGGTCCTTGCACCTAGGAAAGGTAGATTTCATCCCCCAGGCTCCTGTAAATAAGTATATTTTTGTATTTTGTATTTTTGTGTTTTTCTGAGGATTTATCCAAAATAAACCTCATTTTATTTAATTACTGTGTTTTTCCCTGTCACTGATCCATTAAATATACATGGTGGTACAAGTCCTGGTCTACCGTGACACCTTTTTCTAGTGGCAGCGTGTGGGATTATAGGGCTTTGCATTATAACTTCCTGCGGCGAATTATAGGACAAAGTGAGCTTGGAGATTGCAAGCTCTCAAAACTAGTAGTGTCGGAAAACACGTTTTTACAAAATCAGGAATCACACTCTGTTCTGTGTCACTTAAGTTTACTGCCACAAGGCGAAGATGGCTTCCAGATCAGAACGGTATCGGTCCTGGAGTCAAGAAGCAATCGTTGCCAAGTGTGAGACCTTTGGTCTGCAAAAGGAGGGCCGCAGCAGAGCTGAGCTGATAGCCATACTGGAGGAGCATGAAGATGCTGTGAGGATTCGCCATCCTGGTGGCTGGAGCCCATCTTCTCATCTTACCCCGTCAGCCATGACAGGCACTCAGGATGTGCAAAATCGCGAGGGTCCGGCTGCACGCACATGCGCGGTTGGCGCTTGGTCTGCCCCTCCGTTGGCTCTGCCTTCGGTCTCTGCCCCTGCACTGACATGCGTCGCGTCCGTTCAGCCAGTCTACCCTCCAGGGATGTTCCCAGGTACCAACCCCGTTCTAGTGATGGGCATGCGTGGTGCGCGAGTGACACGCGGTCTAGTGGCCGCCATCTGATCCCGATAACATGCGCAGGACAGCTCTTCTCTGGACCCGCCTCCAGACTCCGTTCTCGCTTGGCGGATGGGCATGCGCAGTGCACGAGTGGTGCGCGATCGGGTCGCATCCCCTGATGTCGGTGACGCATGCGGGATGTAGCTCCGCCCCCGAGTCTAATCTGGCTGCACAATAGGGCGCACCTGCGCGACCAGCAACCTATCAGTTTTCCTCTGCTTGCTCTGCCCTGGCTCACCATTGGAGGAAGGCTCCTTCTATACCTGCTTTGCTCATTCACTCATTGCTGAGCATAACCTTGTGGGTCCGCCGTGCCTTGCTTTGCTTGCCGTGCCTTGCTGCATTCTGCCTGTGCCTTGCTGCATTCTGCCTTGTCCTTTGCTGTTCCTGCCTACCTGCTGCTGCCTGGCCCTGCTACCTTTACTGGACTTCTGCTCTTCAACTCTCCTGACATGGCTTACGTATGACCATTCTACCATTTCCACTCCTGACCTTGGCAAAGTACTCCAACGACCCGCTACTCTCCAATCCTGATCCGGAAAGTATAATGACTATTCTAACTTCTGTACTCCTGATTCGGCTTGCAAGACCATTCAACGCCCTCGCAGTTGTGGGTTGGCGTTTTATACTATTCCCTACCTCAGCCTTGCGGTCGTGTCTAGTTTGTGGTGAGCTACAGTACGCATTACAGATGCCCTTGCCAGTGCTAACCCAGCAGAAGCTGTTGCCTTTGCGGAGAGCAGAAGAATGGAGCCAGGGGGACCAGTCCAGGTCGCCCTGGTGGCTCAAGGCGTACCTGTGGTCTCAGGGACCCCAGTTCGTCGTTCACCTGAGGATATGGCGGCTATAGTAGCCATCCTCGGGCCAGGAGCTACTGTTGCAGACAAAATACAGTTGTTGCAGTCCATGGTGCATCGCCCGGCAGCTTCCATGCCCAGCACCCCTTGGGACGATACTCAGTACCGTCCCACCAAGATAACTCAACAAAGTTTTGAGAAATTTATTGATGGGGTCACGGATATCGATGGGTACCTCCAGAGCTTTGAGAAGCAGTGCCGGTGGTACTCTCTCCCACCAGCTGAGTGGGTCAAGTTCCTGCCCCCCCAGCTGACCGGCCGGGCACAGGAGGCATACAAGGAAAGCAACTCAGATGCTAGTGAGGATTATGAGTACGTGAAGACGGTCCTGCTACGGCAGTACCGCATTACTCTCGATACCTATCGGGAGCGGTTCCGGTCAGAGGACAAAACTTGCAAGGACACTCATGGACTATATGGCCCGGATCGTTCACCAGGATAATCGGTGGGTAGAGGGGTACAATGCCCGTACCTACGCAAAGCTGCTCAACCTGATGTTCCGTAAGCAGTTCTACCACAGATGCTTGCCAGATGCCCGGGAGTGATGCCTTGACCACAAGCCGCAAACTGCGAGGAAGCAGCCACCCTGACAGATGAGTTTGTGACCACCCGACCCAGCATAGGACGCGGGTGGCACCACCGACTACGGCTACTGCCAATCAGGCAGGTAAGCCAGCAGCCACTTAAAATGCTGTCCAACTTGGAGGTCCCAGCCTAGCCAAGCCTGCAGGCTTCACGCATGAGACGCGGTGCATCTTTGTAACCGGACAGGGCACATGAAGCCTCAGTGCCCCGACCTGCGGCATTCCAGTTATTTCCCTCAGGGGCCACGCACTCCAGCTGCCTATCCAGTCACCTATGTGGGACTGGCACTTACAGCGGAGCAGCGTGCAGGCATCCAGCAAGTTCGGCATTGGACTCAGACGTAATTTCTACCCTTTCAACGCATGGGTGAACAAAGGCAGTGCACTGCCTGCAAAAAAATGGAGGAGGCTAATGGTAGTAAAAAAAACTTATTTAATAAATAAAAGGATCAAACATGACCCCTGGAGCACCCAGAGAACACACACCTATGCGTTTCGGGCCGTGCGCCCTTTATCAAGGTGTATACATGCATTCCAATCTACAGCCACTAGAGGATGCTACTCCGCCATTGATTGAGTGTACTATACTCGAGTAGGATTAGGTAGCCAATGTTAATGCTACAGATTTAGCTACCCTACATGTCTTTTTGAACGTATGTGTTATTCTTTTAAAGGCAATACCACAAGGAGTGGTTTAATGGTCACTGATGCATTTTCTATGCATTTATCTCCATGTACTAACTTTATACGTTTTTGAGTGCTGACATTTAGATCAGTTAGGTGTTTTAATAACTGTTTAATAACTGTTTCCAGTCATATCAGCATGTGATTATGTCTGTGGTACTATAGGTAGTAATTGCAGCTGCTATTCTAGCATTGGGAAAGGTTTTTAACATATGGATTGCAAGGCAACTTTATTGAAGGGGTTAATAGCATTAATTAAGTCAGCCCTATAAAGGCAAGGTCTTCCAGGTATGAAGGATCAATCGATCCGAAACACGTTGTGCATGCAGAGACCTGGACCGAAAGTGCTGTTTGTCTGCACAAGGACACCGTAGCTGGCGCCTGCATCAAGGGATAGCAACCCTGCACACCGGACGCGGTGAGCAGGAACAAACTGCACCGGAGAGCGGGAGGCTGGCGTCGTGTGCCTAGAGCAGCAATTTAATGTGTGAGTTTCATGTTACCTCACTTTTGTTTCTAATAAATGTTTTTTAAATAATTTTGTGTGGCGCTGTTACCCACTTTGTGCCCTGAGTGGCTTTCAGTGACCAACGGAGGGAACAAGAGTGGGACTGACTGCCAAGGAGGAGCAGCTTAAAGATACCTATAGCAACACCCAGTACCACACAGGCCCGTGTGAGTACATTTTTTCTGCGCATTCCCCATCACCTCTGTGCTAATGTATTTGTTTAAATTTGTCTGATAATGATTTTGACCCTCGTCTGCGCCCCCCTATTTTCTCTCTTCCACAGGGCACCGGTACCCATGGACAGGGAAACAGGTAAACGTACCTAAGGAGGATACTCTTGTGACCCCATCACAGAGAGCCACAGTTAGGCAGTTGCCCAGGCAAAGGTGCAGTTGGCACCGATGCCCACCAAGGTGGTTTGTGCTACCCAGCTTACGAAGCCCACCCCACTGATCATCACTCCTTTACCATTAGAGCCCCCATCCACTGAGGACCTTGGAGAGAGCAAGAATCCTCAGCAGACTGATGGACTGTTTCAGTCAGAAAGACTTTGGGCTCTATGCAGTAAGCCCCGATAAAATATTTTTGGGAAGGGTGGCGGATAGGTGGCGGATTGTGTTTTTTTTGGCGATTTGCCCTCGCAGTATTCAGTAAGGGCCGAATCCATGCCTATCCCTGCCGAATCACTGCGAAAGCAAAGCTGCCGATGAACTGTGCCGATACAGCCTGGCTCCCAATATGCCTTCCGATAGGCCTTTTCTGGCGATAGATGTTTGCAGCAGAGAGAAACAAGCCGCTCTCTAAGCACAAACATCAGCAACAAATAAAGTATTTATAAACAACTTTTATTCATAGTGTACATGTGCAGGAGGTCTCCGGAGCTGAACCGCACTGGTTTCAGGTCCGGGGACACCCTGCTTCCCGAGATACAGGCCCATTTATGAGGTGCCGGTATCCCTCTGCATTTAAAGGTCCCGATCACGTGACCGCGACATGTAAACAAAGCTTAGGGATACCGGCACCTCATAAAGGGGCCTGTATCTCAGGATGCAGGGGGTCCCCGGACCTGAAACCAAAGGGCTTCAGCTCCGGAGACCCTCTGCACATCTACACTATGAATAAAACACACACATCAATAAAGACTCGTTCCTTACCTTTGCGGCTATGTGCTACGGTAACGTAGCAGCATGAATGTATTTTAATAATAGGGTACTGTGAGCAGGGGGTCCCTGAGCTGAACCGCGTTGCTTTGTGGACCAGGGACCCCCTGCTTCCCGAGTTACAGGCCCCGGAATGTGTCATCGGGTGACAGTGTCGCCGCCATCTTTATTGCACCCCATTCGCGCCGTGTCCGCTATAAAGATGGCGGCGACACTGGCACCGGTGCCCCAAACTGGGGCCTGTAACTCGGGAAGCAGGGGTCTCTGAGCCACAAATCAATGTGGTTCTGCTCAGGGGGCCCCCTGCTCCCGCACAATATTATTAAAAATACAGAAATGCTGCTTCATTACCATAGCGTATAGCCGCTAAGGCAATGAAGGGGTTAAGGCAGAATAGCATGTTTATTGGGGACAATTGCCCCCAATAAACATTGCAATAAACAACATACACCCACTGTGTATTTTAAATACATAAACAGCAATAAATACATTAAATACATATAGTACTCACCACCCATGTCCGGCTGCCACGATGAAGGCCATCCTCCTCTTCATCCTGCCCATGGCCCCTCTGCTGCTGCAAAACAGACACAAGAATGAAAACATCCAATGTAATGTCCCCTAACCCCTTAATCACCATAGCGGTTATTAACCGCTACAGTCATTAAGGGGTTAACCCACCCTCACCCACCACTCGGGACGCCTACATACCCTTCCACACTAAGCCCCCACTCGTGAGGCCTAACCACCCTCACCCACTACCCACAAGGGAGGCCTACCCCCATACCGTTGGTGAACCCCCCCCACCCCCAGAACCCACAATAAAAACAATACAGTGACACACAATAAACATCATTCTATTTATTAAATACATTACCCACCCCCTGTGCCCCCCCATAAATACAAGATTTATCCTTTTACATACAGGGTTCATAACGCAGCCCCACGCGAGTCCCCGGTGGGCTGGCGGGGCACCTGGACAGACCTACAGGGTACCAGCAGCCCTTTTCAAACAGGTTCTGGAGGCCTGCTGGTGGGTCCTGCCAGCACCATGGCCCCCAGGTGGTCTCCTTGGGTCACAATTGGGATGTCTGGGAGCCCCGGGTCAGACCCACAGGTGTCTGCGGGGCCTCGGGTCGTTCCCACGGGGGTCTGGGGAACTCACGAGTGCTCACTACGGGTCCGCGGTGCCCCCACAGAAGTGGGACCACACAGCTTCATCCCCGCAGACTACGGGTCGGCGGTGCCCCCACAGATGTGAGGCCACCGCTACATCCCCGCATGTGTCACCCGTGGACCCACCAGCCTGATACCCGTGGGATACCCGAGGAGACCCGCAGGTGGTCTCCAGAGGTCCCACGCAGAACCACGGAACAAACCCTGAATGTAAAAAAAATAAACCTGGCCTACACATTCAATAAATACACCCCCCCCCAACACCTACAGTACAATAATGTGCAAAATAACTATTATCCAGATATGGATAATAGATTAATTGCCCATTATTAAAAACATTAACTAGCATATTCAAATAAATAAAGTACTACTGACCTCATCAATACGAAGTGTCCGTCGCCAGCAACATCCTTGTCTTGCCCACAAAATACATAGCCAAAACAAAGCCAATACATTGCAAGTACATTCAGATATCAATTAACCCCTTAAACACCTTATCGGATAATAACCGCAAAGGTAATTAAGGGGTTAAGCCACACTGGCCCGATACCAACCCTTTACCCATGAATTTGTACAGTGGCTTCAACCTGCAACTATATATATATATACTGTATACAGATATATACTGTATATATATATATATACACACACATGATGAACCAATCTTAATATATAAAATCGAAAGGTTAGTGCTATCTGCGGTGAATCTGATTGGTCCTCAGCCTCTGGCCAATCAGATTGTGGGTCTGACGTCACCCAACTGCCACTGTTTTCCCCCTCGGCCACACACACACAACACACACACACACTGTCCCTCCCCGGCGCTCACTCACCTGCCTCCCTGGCACTCCAACTCACCTCCCTCTCCGGCGCTCCAACTCACCTCCCTCCCCGGTGCTCCAACTCACCTCACTCCCCAGTGGGGGAACAGGCAGTGGGCAGACAGGGTTCAGCTGCCTCGCGGCGCCGAGTGCCCAAGATGGCAGCGCCCAGAAGGACCCCCTTCCTCCCTCGCGGCGCCAAGTGCCTAAGATTGCAGTGCCCGGAAGTAGAGGTGGGGGGGGGGTGTGTCACTGCCGGAGAGTTGCGCTGTCCCTGGGGGGTGGAGGGCCGGGTGATGTGTCCCCCTTCTGCCCGATCATGGTGGCTGCCTCCCTGCCAATATGCGCCGCCACTGCTCCCTTCATCTCACAGACCTCCGGGGTGCCACAGCCGCACCACCCTCTCCCGCCCTCTTACCCGCCTGAAACACACCTCGGCGCGCACTTCACACTCGCCGCGCCCTTAACATGCCGGCGGGGGGAGCAGAGCTGTGACGGCTGCAGCGGGGCTAACTGTCATCACTCCCCCCCCTCCCCGTACCTCCCTGCCGCCTCCCCAAATGTTCCTCTCTGGCTGAGTTATGGGGGATGCCGGGACGCCACGTGAGGTATGGGGGGTGGAGGGGGGGTATGCTGGCCTGCCCTCTAGCTTCATGCCGTCGCATTACATATGGGGGATGCAGGGGGGGGATGCTGGCCCGCCTGCTATCTTCAGGCCGCCACCTCCGGTATGGGGGGGAGGGGGAAATGTCACCCAGTCACTCACCCACCAGGTCACTCACTCCTCACCCACCTAGTCAACCCAGTCACTAACACACTCACCCACCCAGTCACTAACTCACTCAACCACCCACCCAGTCACTAACTCACTCAACCACCCACCCACTAACTCACTCACCACCCACCCAGTCACTAACTCACCCAGTCACTCACTACTCACCCACCCAGTCACTAACTCACTCATCCACCCAGTCACTAACTCACTTACCCACCCACCCACCCAGTCACTAACTCACCCACCCACCCAGTCACTAACTCACCCACCCACTAACTCACCCACCCAGTCACTAACCCACCCACCAAGTCACTAAATCACCCATCCAGTCACTCACCCACCCACCCAGTCACTAACTCAAAGTCACTAACTCACCCACCCAGTCACTAACTCACCCACCCAGTCACTAACTCACCCACCCAGTCACTAACTCACTCACCCACCCACCCAGTTACTAACTCACCCACCCAGTCACTAACTCACTCACCCACCCACCCACCCAGTCACTAACTCACTCACACACCCAAGTCACTAACTCACTCACACACCCAAGTCACTAACTCACTCACCCACACAGTCACTAACTCACTCAAGTCACTAACTCACCCACCCAGTCACTAACTCACCCACCCACCCAGTCACTAACTCAAAGTCACTAACTCACTCATCCACCCAGTCACTAACTCACTCACCCACCCAGTCACTAACTCACCCACCCAGTCACTAACTCACCCACCCACCAAGTCACTAACTCACCCACCCACCCAGTCACTAACTCACCCACCCAGTCACTAACTCACTAACCCACCCAGTCACTAACAGAGTCAGTCACTAACCCACCCATTCACTAACTCACCCACCCAGTCACTAACTCACTCACTCACCCACCCACTAACTCACCCACCCAGTCACTAACTCACTCACCCACCCACCCAGTCACTAACTCACCCACCCACCCAGTCACTAACTCACTCACCCACCCAGTCACTAACTCACTCACCCACCCACTCACTAACTAACTCACCCACCCAGTCACTAACTCACTCACCCACCCACCCAGTCACTAACTCACTCACACACACACCCAGTCACTAACTCACTCACCCACCCAGTCACTAACTCACCCACCAACTCAACACAGTCACTAACTCACCCACCCACCCAGTCACTAACTCACTCACCAACCCACCCAGTCACTAACTCACTCACCCACCCACCCAGTCACTAACTCACTCACCCACCCACCCAGTCACTAACTCACTCACCCACCCAGTCACTAACTCACCCACCCACCCAGTCACTAACTCACCCACCCAGTCACTAACTCACCCACCAGTCACTAACTCACTCACCCACCCAGTCACTAACTCACTCAAAGTCACTAACTCACCCACCCACTAACTCAATCACCCACCCACCCAGTAACTAACTAACTCACCCACTCACTAACTCACCCACCCACTCACTAACTAACTCACCCACCAACGCAGTCACTAACTCACTCACCCACCCAGTCACTAACTCACCCACCCACCCAGTCACTAACTCACTCACTCCCCCAGTCACTAACTCACTCACCCACCCACCCAGTCACTAACTCACCCACCCACCCAATCACTAACTCACCCACCCACCCAGTCACTAATTCACTAACCCACCCAGTCACTAACTCACCCACCCACAGAGAGAGGGCAATGGGGAGCAGAGAAAGGGGGTGAGTGGACAGAGAGGGGGAGCGGGCCCATTAAATCCCGGGCAACGCCGGGTATATCAGCTAGTATACAAATAAATGTAGAAGGGTTATCAAAACCATACATATCCTACAAATAACACTTCTCCATACAGACACACTACATTAAAATCAATTTCCTTTAATAATCCTAACTGATCGTACAATCTACATCTTCAAATGCCAATTAAACACCTCACATTCCAATCAATACATTGCATTTACATTTTATATATGATACATACAATCTATGCACCATATACATTCTGCAAATGAATGTTAACAATAACAGTGCAAGCAAAATACAGATACCTCCAAACAAGTAAACTATTTTAACCATTAAGCTAGCCTTAACCTCAAACACAGAATACAATACCAAGGATTACATCTATCTAATTGTAAAATACTTTAAACTCACAATAAAGCATAGCAGCATAGCCAAATTAATTTAAAACACATCAAATCAAGCTTTTAAAACAACATAATTTCTTACCCTGTATGTATATATCTCTCTAGACATATATACATACATACATACATACAGTGGCAAGAAATGATATACCACAAAAAAAAATACACGTTAAAAAAGCATGTAAATTTTATTTAAAGTTCAATTAAATACATTTCTTTACTTCACTTACCATTACTTGGCCCCACCGACTCCCGTTGAACACCTTACTCACGTACAAAAACACCTGGCACAGGAACCCATAAAATAATAAACCAGAAAAAAATTAACATTACACTAAAAATCCACATCAATCCACGGGTCTTCTAATTGTAATCCATCTTCATCTGTATTCTTCTTTCTTTTACCTTCTTCCGGGGTCTTCTTCCCGCCTTCGGCCACGCCCTGGTCTTCTTTCTTCTCCGGAGGTCCTTCCTCCTCGGCGTCTGGCTTCAAAATGAGACGATATAGGTTTTAAAGGCCTATGACGTCACATTTACGTCATGGCTCCCACGGTCCTGATTGGGCCGTGGAAACCATTTGTTTCGGCTGATAAAAAATTTAAATTATGACGTCACTTAAAGGCAATGAAAGCACAGCCAATCAGAATGGCTTGGCTTCAATTGCCTTTAAGATGACGTCATGAAAAGAAACATGGCCGGCCTCACATGGTACGGGAGCCAATCAGAGCATGGGAACTCCATCCCTACTCTAATTGGCTCTAGTATACCATGTGACAGAGGCTTGGGGGAGAAAGAATGTGATATCAATGAAAACCTGACACATGGTACTAGAGCCAATCAGAGTAGGGATTGAGTTCCCACGCTCTGATTGGCTACCGTACCATGTGTGGACGGCCATGTTTCTTTTAATGACGTCATCTTAAAGGCAATTGAAGCCAAGCCATTCTGATTGGCTGTGCTTTCAATGCCTTTAAGTGACGTCATCATTTTAATTTTTTATCGGCCGAAACACATGGTTTCCACGGCCCAATCAGGACCGTGGGAGCCATGACGAAAATGTGACGTCATAGGCCTTTAAAAGCCTATGTCGTCTCATTTTGAAGCCAGACGCCGTGGAGGAAGGACCTCCGGAGAAGAAAGAAGACCAGGGCATGGCCGAAGGTGGGAAGAAGACCCCGGAAGAAGGTAAAAGAAAGAAGAATACAGATGAAGATGGATTACAATTAGAAGACCCGTGGATTGATGTGGATTTTTAGTGTAATGCTTATTTTTTTCTGGTTTATTATTTTATGGGTTCCTGTGCCTGGTGTTTTTTTACGTGAGTAAGGTGTTCAACGGGAGTCGGTGGGGCCAAGTAATGGTAAGTGAACTAGAGAAATGTATTTAATTGAACTTTAAAAAAAAATTTACAAGCTTTTTTAACATGTGTATTTTTTTTTTTGTGATATATCATTTCTTGCCACTGTATGTATGTATGTATGTATGTATGTATATATGTCTAGAGAGATATATACATACAGGGTAAGAAATGATGTGGTTTTAAAAGCTTGATTTGATGTGTTTTAAATTAATTTGGCTATGCTGCTATGCTTTATTGTGAGTTTAAAGTATTTTACAATTAGATAGATGTAATCCTTGGTATTGTATTCTATGTTTGAGGTTAGGGCTAGCTTTGGTTTTAACTGTTGTATTGTGGTTGGTACTTATATTTTTTCACATGCAAAATTGTTCTGTTCCAGGCATGAATTAGTTAATTGTTTAATTGTTAGGGATGGAATGTGAATTGTTTAGGGATGTAATTAATGAATGCGAATTGATTTTTGTTTACTTGATTGGTTAAAATAGTTTACTTGTTTGGAGGTATCTGTATTTTGCTTGCACTGTTATTGTTAACAATCATTTGCAGAATGTGTATGGTGCATAGATTGTATGTATCATATATAAAATGTAAATGCAATGTATTGATTGGAATGTGAGGTGTTTAATTGGCATTTGAAGATGTAGATTGTACGATCAGTTAGGATTATTAAAGGAAATTGATTTTAATGTAGTGTGTCTGTATGGAGAAGTGTTATTTGTAGGACATGTATGGTTTTGATAACCCTTCTACATTTATTTGTATATTGGTTCATCATGTGTGTGTTTATACATATATATATATATATCTGTATACAGTATATATATATATAGTTGCATGAAGAAGCCACTGTGCAAATTCATGGGTGAAGGGTGGGTATTGGGCCAGTGTGGCTTAACCCCTTAATTACCTTTGCGGTTATTATCCGATAAGGTGTTTAAGGGGTTAATTGATATCTGAATGTACTTGCAATGTATTGGCTTTGTTTTGGCTATGTATTTTGTGGGCAAGACAAGGATGTTGCTGGCGACGGACACTTCGTATTGATGAGGTCAGTAGTACTTTATTTATTTGAATATGCTAGTTAATGTTTTTAATAATGGGCAATTAATCTATTATCCATATCTGGATAATAGTTATTTTGCACATTATTGTACTGTAGGTGTTGGGGGGGGGGGGTGTATGTATTGAATGTATAGGCCAGGTTTATTTTTTTTACATTCAGGGTTGGTTCCGTGGTTCTGCGTGGGACCTCTGGAGACCACCTGCGGGTCTCCTCGGGTATCCTACGGGTATCAGGCTGGTGGTTCCACGGGAGGGTGACACATGCGGCGATGAAGCGGTGTCCTCACATCTGTGGGGGCACCGCCGACCCGTAGTCTGTGGGGATGAAGCTGTGTGGTCCCACTTCTGTGGGGGCACCGTCGACCCATAGGTGCGGGGATGATGATGTGTGGTCCCACTTCTTTGGGGGCACCGTGGACCCGTAGTGAGCACTCGTGAGTTCCCCAGACCCCCGTGGGAACCACCCGAGGCCCCGCAGACACCTGTGGGTCTGACCCGGGGCTCCCAGACATCCCAATTGTGACCCAAGGAGACCACCTGGGGGCCATGGTGCTGGCAGGACCCACCAGCAGGCCTCCAGAACCTGTTTGAAAAGGGCTGCTGGTACCCTGTAGGTCTGTCCAGGTGCCCCGCCAGCCCACCGGGGACACGCGTTGGGCTGCGTTATGAACCCTGTATGTAAAAGGAGTAATCTTGTATTTATGGGGGGGGCACAGGGGGTGGGTAATGTATCTAATAAATATAATGATGTTTATTGTGTGTCACTGTATTGTTTTTATTGTTGGTTCTGGGGGTGGGGGGGGTTCACCAACGGTATGGGTAGGCCTCCCTTTTGGGTAGTGGGTGAGGGTGGTTAGGCCTCACGGGTGGGGGGTTAGTGTGGGAGGGTATGTAGGCGTCCCGAGTGGTGGGTGAGGGTGGGTTAACCCTTAATGACTGTAGCGGTTAATAACCGCTATGGTGATTAAGGGGTTAGGGGACATTACTTTGGATGTTTTCATTCTTGTGTCTGTTTTGCAGCAGCAGAGGGGGCATGGGCAGGGTGAAGAGGAGGATGGCCTTCATCGTGGCAGCCGGACATGGGTGGTGAGTACTATATGTATTTAATGTATTTATTGCTGTTTATTTATTGCTGTTTATGTATTTATGACCAAGGAGGCGCGAGCTTCCCCCCCTCTCATAAAAACCCTCTACATAAAGACATACAAATAACAATAGGACCTGCCCCCTTGCTTCAAACACCCCGGTAACCAGCCCAGAGCCACTTCTGGGGGACAAGCACCTACCCCCCCCCCCAACTGCCGCCACCAACGGGCCTGTTTAACCCCCTTAAATCAGACCCGTACCGCCATACCCCTTATGACCTCTTCCAAACCTTCCTGTAAATCATTATTAAACATGTCAACCCCCACATCCGACAACTGTACCCCATCTTCCCTAAACCATCCACCTAATTTAAAACTAAACTGCCGGTGACGAATGACCCAACCCCCACATTGAACCAAGAAATTCCTCACCTTCCTGTTTAACCTCTTCCTCGTCTTGTTAACTCTCCCCGGGATACGCGCACCTTTCCAAACCAACCTGCATATTATCTCGGACCAAACTAATTGCACCCTTGTCCAAAACGCTAACATGCGCGCCAAATCTTGCTTAATCTGCTGGAATAAATCAATCGACCGCAATTTTGCCACATCATTACCCCCAACATGAATAATGATGATGTCCGGTGCCCTCCTACCCCTGGCCCTGGAAATTAGCAGTGGAAAAAGCCGTCCCACCGCATCCCTCTCATCCCCCACCACGTTACCTCCACCTGCTCCATACTCAAACCTAAATTCTTTCCGTAGGGGCGCGAATTCGCCCTCTTCCCCGCCCAGTGTACCATTGAATCTCCCACGATCCAAATTACCACGAAATCTGAGGAGGCAAAGACATGGTGGGAAAAAAGAAAAACAACAGCAGAGTGTTTACTCTATCGCAACATTCTCCCCTACCAAATCCGGCCTGATGTATGTCCGGTAACTGTCTGACTTCCAGCGCCCAATCCTCCGTATCTTTGCTACCGCGAGCCCAACGCGTGCTGCTTCCATCGCTGCCCCAATGCGAAAAGAATGCGTTCCATACTGCCCCCCTTCTAAGCCTTGCTGCTTGAGACACATCCGAAAGACCCGCAAATATTGAAACCTTGACAATGCCCCCCCCGTTCTTGTGCACTAACAGTGGACCCCCTTGTTCTGGCCTAATGGCCAAATAATCTTCCAACTCTTTTACTGGGCACACCACACTTCCAGGCAAGCCCTTCAACAAGATCCACGCTCCCTTTTCTTTCTGATCCGTTTTAGACCTCCGTCTTAGCAACCTCACCAAACCTTCTCCTAAACTTACGTCAGCCCGCTGCAAGCCACCCCCTCCTTTCTTGGATACACAAACCAATTCACCTGCTCGCAGAGCTGCAAAAAATGCTATGATGAATGTGGCCTTAAAAAGTACTGCCTCAAAACTGGAAGAGCATACCACGTCAGTGGCCCGCAACAAACCTTCCAAAATTACCGGCGTCACTGGTCTTCTGCCATCCCTGCTAGTAATCCCTTTAACCATGCCTGCTAGCACCTTCCTTACCACAAAACACTTGGACACATCAACCCTACCATTCAGCCTAAGGAAGAACAATATACCCGCCATCTTTCTCCCTATGGATCCACCAGCTAAACCCTTGACCCTCAAACTCATCATGTGACCTAGCAAAATGTCTACCTCCGAGATCTTTCCTCCCGCCATCCTTTTTCCTCCCGCCATCCTTTCCGCCTCCCGAAATTCTCGCCACGCAGCCACATAAGCACCCCACGTACCCGGGGTGAGTGAAGCCTTGATTAAATCAAACACACCTCCGTCACCAGATCCCACAAGACTGCTGGGCACCGTTCGCCCTGGGTCTCTGCCCCCGGTGCCAACCTCCGAAACAGCTCCATCTGCAAACGTGATAATGCATCAGCAATGTTGTTCTCCACCCCAGGAACATGCCTAGCCTTGAAACCTATATTAAGCTGTAAACACCGTAACACAAAATGCCTCAACAGAACCAACACTGGTGGGGACCGTGAACCAAAACTATTCACAGCCTCCACCACAACCAAGTTGTCAGACCAAAACGTCAGCTCCCTGTTAGTAAACTTGTCCCCCCAAAGATGTACAGCCACTAGTAAAGGGAAAAGTTCCAAAAATGTCAGATTCCTGATATGCTGAGTCCCTCGCCAATCCTCTGGCCATTCCTCCGCACACCAAGCTCCATTAAAATATGCACCAAACCCTAATGACCCAGCCGCATCCGTAAACAGCTGCAGCTCAGAGTTCCGCGCTGGACGCCCCCTCCACAACGTCCTTCCGTTGTAACTCTGTAAGAATTTTTGCAACAATCTTTATTATTTTTATATAAAGGACTTGTTCCTTGGCGTTGGAACTGTTGGGACACTCTCCTCTCCTCTCCTTCATTTTAGTAGGTTGAGTTGGTTTGACCGTGTGGTGGGCCCCCCTCCCGGGGTGAGGGACCTTCCTCCCCTCCTCGTGGTGAGGGACCCTCCGCCCACCCCCCCTCCCTCCGTGTGTTTTTGCCGGTTTTGCCGGTGCTCGGGGGGGGGGGAGGGGGGATGCAGGTAGGGCTGGTGTTTTTTTTCCTGCCTTTCGTTTTGGCCGCGCTGTTTGATTGGCGGCAGCGGCGGGGGGGAGGAGGCGAGGTGAGTGACTCCTACCTGGGCTGATGCATGGAGGAAGGCGCATCGGCTTGGAGGAGGAGGTTTTTTCTTGGCGCCGCTTGCGAGGGTGGTCCGGCGCTGTGGGCCCTGTTCCTGTCCTCCTATTGTGGCCGCTTGTGTGGCTGGGGGGGGGAAGAGAGGCTCTCCCAACCCACGCTTAGCCGTGCGGTTGGGGTAGTGGCAAGGGAAGGTCTGTGTGCGCATGGGTTTCATGTGGTCCCGCCTCCTGACGATGATCAGGGGGTGGGGGGGTGTTGGGGGGGCTGGGGGCAATGCTGTTGTTACGGCTGGGGGGGGCAGCTGGTGGTTTGGCTGGAATGGTGGGCTTTTGTCCCCCCCCTCCTCCCTCCTCCTCGGGGAGATATTGGCCCTCTTCCTTCCCCCCTTTTTTCTTTTCCACTCTTCTATACAGTGGGAGGTGGTCAGGTGGGGCTGTCCATTAAAAATAAATAAATAAATAATTAATTAAATAAATAAAAATATATTAAAAAAAAAAAAAGGTTTTAAAAAAAAAAAAAAAACGCTTTTTGAGGTTGGTCTTGGTTGTGGTTATTGGAAGCCAATCCTAAGGTTTTTCATGTCGTTGGTGACACCATACTTAAAAAAAAAAAATGACAGCAATGGTTGGTTGGATGTTAGGGCGCTAGGGGATGGAGGTGGGGGACGTTAAGGTGCTAAAGATACAAGCATTAATGCAGGATTTTGTGTGTTATTACAGCTTAAGAGCGGTTCTAAGTCTAATTCAAGTGAACTGGTTTTCGTGGAAAGATCAGCCAGGCAAGAGTTCAAGAGTAGTTTGCTGGCAGGATTTAGGTGGTAAAATTAAACCAGTGTTTGACGAGCCATTGGCTAAAATACAGCGCTAGTAGCGATGTCCTTTCAGGTCAGCACCATGCAGCTTTTGGCAGAGGCGCACAACCATGAGGAAGGATGGTTTCAGAAGCAGATGTGTGCACTAGTGCTGAAAGCTGGGAGTGATCAAGGAAGTTTGGGCAGTCGTGAAAACGCGAGATGACAGGGCGGTTCCCATGCTACCTGTGCTGCGGCGTGGCCATCATCAAGTGATGAAGGGGGTCCTAGTAACGGAGCACGGGAAGCGTTGGTGGTGCAGAAGGGTATGTCATGGCAGAGTTTTTGGAAATCACAACCTATTTGGTTAAAGGCTGGGGGACTTTTGGGAGGAGCCTGGAGATGGGTCCCCACAAAAACAGGTGTTGGACATGGGTCCCCACAAAAATAGGTGTTGGACATGGGTCCCTGGGAAAAACAAGGGTGGGACATGGGTCCCTGGAAAAACAGAGGTGGGACATGGGTCCCAACCTTATATAAAAAAGAAGAGCCTGGATGGAGGCGAGCAGTAGGCGGCTAAGGGTTCCCTTCCTCCCCCCACAAAAAAAAAAAAAAAAAAAGGGGGGGAGAGGTTGGGAGGGGGCCGACATGCTCGCCATCGCCGGTTACTGGTGAAAGGAAGGCTGGCAAAGGATGGTTGGTAAATAAAAAAAAAAAAAAAAGAGGTTGGGGGGTTTGGTCCCAGCCTAGAAGGGAACGTAAGGTAAAGGATTGGTCCTTTTTAAAAAAAAAAAAAAAAAAAAGAGTTTATTCAGGAATAAAGGTTAGCCTAATTGGGGGTTTTATATTTGCTTCCTCATTTACAGGTAAATCTGGAACGGCCGGGACGCGGTCGACCTCGCTTCGTGGCTGTCAGGGTTCTGCTCGCCACAAACCAGGGTCGGACCGCGAGGCTGAGGTGGGGTTGTAAAAGCACCGACCTGAGACCGCGCAGGCTGATCCGGATTGCGCAGTTCGTAGTCATATGTCGCAGGATCAGGATTAGAGAAGACAGCGTCGTCGTTGTACAAGCCAGGGTCAGAACAGGAGACGTCAGGATAAACATTGTCCATGCAGGAGTTCGGCAATAAGGAGATAGGAGAGACCCGCTTCAGTTTAGGAGCGCGGGGTTGGCCTTTGCGCGAGCGATGACCATGGCCCATGGTGCTGGTCACAGGAGATGGTAGGCAGACCAGAATAGCACACCGTCTTGCTGCACGGGTGCACCAGTGCTACAACGCAAAAGTCCTGAGCGGGCAAGGGAATCCACTGTTTCAGCGCAGGAACCAGGACACGGCCTCTCTATATTAGGGAAAGAGTAGGCCCCAGGAACCAGGAAGCTGTAGATACAGGGAAACCTCCGCTTCAGTGCAGGAATCCAGGAGACTACAGAACGCAGGGACGAGACCTCTACTTTAGTGCAGGAATCCAGGAGGCTGAAGGACGCAGGGACGAAACCTCTGCTTCAGCACAGGGGAACAGAAGCTGAAGGACGCAGGGAATACCTCCGTATCAGCATAAGGGAACAAGCGGCTTGAAGGGAGCTGAAGGATGCAGGACGTAACCTGAAATCAGCATTGGAGAACAAGCGGCTTGAAGGAAGCTGAAGGACGCAGGGCGGAACCTGGTATCAGCAAAGGAGAACAAGCGAGAGCTTGTGGCAAAACAGTTGACATCCAGATAGGACTATGCTCGGCAAGGAGCATTATGGGCAAGCAATACTTAAAGGCCAGCGGGCCAATCCCCGGCGGGGGTGTGAAGGTACTGCCCCTAATGAGTGAATGCAAGTATAGTTTGCAATGAAAGGCTGCACAGCTGCAGTAGATACCAGAGGGAGTGTGTATTGCTTTGAGTGAATCCAGGCTGCAGCAAACCTCAGGAAAGCTGTTCCAGAACTGCACCGGTCTGCAAGGTAAGGTAACCAGTAAACCGTGGAGCGGATTCCTTACAGTACCCCCCCCTTCACGCGAGACCTCCGGGCGAACATGAGCACTCATAGAGTTGGAGGCCCGGGAATTGTTGCTGAACCGTCTAGGATTGGGGCTAGAGTCGTACTCCAGAGACTCATGATTAGTCCTTAGTGTACCCCCACCCCCCGGTGAGAACTTTGGCCAGACAGGACCAACCATGGGCCTTGGGGACATTGAGTTGTTCCTAAACTTCTTTAGGTAGAAAGGGCATCCGTAAACGAGCAGTTCTTTGGTGAGTACAGTTCTAGGATATAAGATTGATGGAGGAAACATCCTTGGTACATGGCTTGCCTCGCAAAATGTCTTGGAAATCCAGGGCTGTGAAGAACCAGAGAGTTCCAGAGCAAAAACGGTAGAAGAACCCCCACTGAAAGCCCAGTCCTTAATAAAGAAACCTGAATCTAGGATCCGCGGCCCTGATAGTTGATCGAATACACCAGGAGAAACTTTGTAACAGAAAAAGTCTTGGCTGACCACTGCATGTTGGAATTTGCGAGGAATTTTTCCTCTAGAAGGCTCCCAGGTAATGGTTAGTAAGGGTATAGGCTGGTTAGAAGCATCTCCCGGTATTGGTATGGAAGGTGACAAGGCAAGCAGTAAACCAGGCATAGGGACCGAAATCTTGGGATACGTACAGAGTATTTCCAACTGAGAGGAAATAACAGGGGCAACCGAAAATTCCGAGGGACAAAACCATGGTTTAGCAGGAGCAGAGAAGCAAACAACAGTAGAGTTCTCCAATACTGGGAAATCTTCATTGGGAGATAATATTGTCAGTGAATCAGGAATAGTCCTTGGGATCTTCAAATCAGTAGCTTGAGAAAAAGGCAGAGCCAGGGTAGTGGTGGGAGGGAAGCTAACATCAGAAGCTGAAGTCTGTACCTCAGTGACAGGGCCCTGAGAATCAACAAGCAGCAAGTATGAACTATGAAAACTCTTAATGACATGCACCTTAGGAGTACAAAGAGTCTTCTCTAAAACTGCAATGGACCTAACCACAGGGGTACCTAACCTGACAAAAACATGAATAGGTGTGTTTTCTAGTGCAAAATCTCTGATCACAGGACTCCTAACCGATAGTGAGGGTATCTGGGTTTGATTAGGGAAAAAATCAGATGTATTGATAAGTGACATAGAAACACTTACTGAGATTCTAAATTTGCTGGACATGTGAGAAAAAATACCCTTTAAGACAGGAGCTTTAATCTCCCTCCCGAGTAACCCCATGTTTGCTGGGACATATTTAGACACAGTACTGAGGGACTGGGTTTCAGCAAAGGCAGGACAGCTAAAAAGCTCAGATTTAAACCCCAGGACTTGTAATATGTGCATGGTGTCCTCAGACAGTACTAAGGGAGTGACCGCAGATATGCTGATCCCCAAAGGATTAGCCTGGAGAGAGAAATCAGGAGAGCCCCCAGACAGGATACCCCTTATAGAAAGAGCCTCAGAATCAGAAGGAGAATCATTACCTCTCAGAGTCTCAAAACTAGTAAGACACAATTCAGCAAAAAGGAAAACAGTATGCAAGCTTTTTACTGATCTATATGAAAAAGCGTCACTTTTGGGAGAAAACCGTGCGTCCGCAAACATTCCTGGGAACACAATATGAACCCCAGGAGAGACATACAGACTACTGTATGCCTTTAACCCTAAGCTTAAAGAGGAGGAGAACTCAGACAGTACACGGGGGTTAATCATAACTGTACTGGTCTCTGAAGTAGGTATTTGGTAAGGGATGTCTGGGAAACCAGAACTTACTGCAGACTCCATAATGTGGGAACTATGCGCTGAAGCAGGGATCACCGCTATGTGGGCGACAGGCTGGTTCAGTGAAATACCCGGGAGAAGGAACTCTGCGACTAAGCTTAGGGAAAAACCTGACTCCTGAATACATTTAACAGGAACCAGAACTTTAGCCGAAGTCTCCGGAGACGAAACTGCGGAAACTTGAGCTGAAGCAGGGGATTTATAGCAAAGAATATCTAGAGACTCCGTACGGTTATGGGAATCCCTCAATGCAACCTCTGCTGTCTGACTTGTGGACTCATTCTCTGAGGCTACAACGAAGGCATTAACTTGGAGGCAGCAAGAATTTACAGGGGTTAATGCAGACAATGCCTGAGAGTAATACATAGGTAACCTTTTCTCTGTATTAGAAGAGAGCAGGAATCTCTCGTCTGAAGCTAGGGGCGTGACCGTGGCTGACAGAGAACAGGGATTTACCAAAGGAAACTCAGAGAGCTGCCCCACAGAGGTTAATACAGAATAACCCTGGGAACAGAACTTAGGGATTCTTTCTCTGACGGGGAAAGCGCGCAGGACTGTCTAGCAGAGTTTAAAGCTGGAAAACCCTCAAGACCTAGAGAGAGGGATTCAAAGCTAGAAATAGGAGAACTAAGGGACTTATTCTCTGATACAAGAACCTTAGTGTTAGTTAGTGACACATATGTGTTCTCCAAGGGGACCTCACAGTACTGATCGGCAGGGGTTAATGTAGACATATCATTAGTGTCAGGGAACCCAGGCATACAATCAGAGCTTGGGACTGTGGCAGTTACTACGTTGGGAGATATTGGTAATAGTTCTGTTTGGTCATCTCCCGGAGAGAGAGATACGTTCCCCGGTTTAGCAACAGGACTGGTAGCCGAGGGATACCGCCAAACGACGGCGTGAGCGGCTAAGAGACGATCCTGTTTTAACAAGCAATCATCCAATGCACGGGAAAGTAAATGCAGCGTCTCGTGAGCGAGAGCCACCATGACGGAAGGTTCCGGGAATACTATAGGAATGTCCAAGGATAAAGTCAGGGCATTGAGTGTACTACAGGCGTTGACCAGTTCCACAGGACACAGCTCCTCCCCAGTTAAAAGGGAATCAGGGGAGCAAGCAATGTTAGCAATGGCCAAAAGACGGGCCAGGTACTGTTTTAAGTCTCTGAGGCAGTAAGCCTTATAAACCAGATTATTACGGCATTTCTTTTGCAAGGGAGTCAAGCCCTCCAACATAAACGGATCTTCCATCAGAGGTATTATATCGCACAAATAATTATTCTCAAACTGGGACTGGTCTACAGGCTGGGACAGGTTTTTAGGAAAAAACTTACCAACCCACACCTCAGCGGGGTCCGAGTTTGTAGGGCCGAGCATACTGTCAGGGTTCTGCTCGCCACAAACCAGGGTCGGACCGCGAGGCTGAGGTGGGGTTGTAAAAGCACCGACCTGAGACCTCGCAGGCTGATCCGGATTGCGCAGTTCGTAGTCATATGTCGCAGGATCAGGATTAGAGAAGACAGCGTCGTCGTTGTACAAGCCAGGGTCAGAACAGGAGACGTCAGGATAAACATTGTCCATGCAGGAGTTCGGCAATAAGGAGATAGGAGAGACCCGCTTCAGCTTAGGAGCGCGGGGTTGGCCTTTGCGCGAGCGACGACCATGGCCCATGGTGCTGGTCACAGGAGATGGTAGGCAGACCAGAATAGCACACCGTCTTGCTGCACGGGTGCACCAGTGCTACAACGCAAAAGTCCTGAGCGGGCAAGGGAATCCACTGTTTCAGCGCAGGAACCAGGACACGGCCTCTCTATATTAGGGAAAGAGTAGGCCCCAGGAACCAGGAAGCTGTAGATACAGGGAAACCTCCGCTTCAGTGCAGGAATCCAGGAGACTGCAGAACGCAGGGACGAGACCTCTACTTTAGTGCAGGAATCCAGGAGGCTGAAGGACGCAGGGACGAAACCTCTGCTTCAGCACAGGGGAACAGAAGCTGAAGGACGCAGGGAATACCTCCGTATCAGCATAAGGGAACAAGCGGCTTGAAGGGAGCTGAAGGATGCAGGACGTAACCTGAAATCAGCATTGGAGAACAAGCGGCTTGCAGGAAGCTGAAGGACGCAGGGCGGAACCTGGTATCAGCAAAGGAGAACAAGCGAGAGCTTGTGGCAAAACAGTTGACATCCAGATAGGACTATGCTCGGCAAGGAGCATTATGGGCAAGCAATACTTAAAGGCCAGCGGGCCAATCCCCGGCGGGGGTGTGAAGGTACTGCCCCTAATGAGTGAATGCAAGTATAGTTTGCAATGAAAGGCTGCACAGCTGCAGTAGATACCAGAGGGAGTGTGTATTGCTTTGAGTGAATCCAGGCTGCAGCAAACCTCAGGAAAGCTGTTCCAGAACTGCACCGGTCTGCAAGGTAAGGTAACCAGTAAACCGTGGAGCGGATTCCTTACAGTGGCGCTGGTACGTCGTCCACGGCTCGCAAGCGGTCCGGGCCTCGGGTTGAGCTTGCTGTCAGAGGCTTGGAGGACAAGGGTCTTGGGGCAGGTCCCGACAGGCGGTTCAAAATACCGCCGGGGACTGGGGCATCAAAGGGTAAGCGTAAAAGAGTTGCTTGTTTGGGAAATAAGGGTGTTACCTTGCCGTGCATTGTTAGCTCCCCTGGGCCACAGGTGTTGGATTTGGGGTTAGCGGGCGATGCCGAGGCAAGAATGATTAGTGCGGTGGTTAAGGGCATTCAGTTAGCTTTATTGGGTACCATTGTGCATCACGAATGTTAGAGGGGAGTCAAACCAGATGTCCAAGTATTGGAAACATGTGTCAGGAGTAACATAGCGTGTCAAGGAGTGACCGGTGTCTGCTCAGGTTTTGGAAGCTTTGGAATTCAGATTTGGTCCCAAATAGCATTTGTTACTGACTTGTTAGTGTTTGAATAACAGCTTGTTGTGGGAAATCAAAATGTTCAAGTCTCAAAGTCAGATGGAAATAGGTGATCGAGATCAGAGAGGCTATTGCTGTGTGCGCATAAGATGGGGCCAGCTGCATACAAGGGTATTGAAAGCTCTCTTATAAGCTTTAGGAATATCATTGATGATCAGTTAGAAGAGTAGGGGCCTCAGAAAGGTCTTGCGGGACACCACAGGTCATATCAAAGGGGTCGGACATAGAGCCTGTGATGGATATATGCTGGGATATACCTGATAGGTAGAAAGGAAACCAGTTTTAAGCATGCTTTTCTATCGCAGAACTATGGAGTTGATTGGGCAAGATGACATGATCAACATGTTGAAAAGCCTTGTGAAATCTAGGGACATAACACTACTGAGTTGTCATCTTTCCACACCACACTTGAGTTCTTTACAAATTGGTAGCAGGGGGGTTACCAAGGAGGGTTTGGGGTTGAAGCCAGATTGTAACGGTTTAAAAAAAAAAAAAAAAAAAAAAATATTTGGCTTGGAATGGTTTTCGGTTAATTTGGGAGCGAAACAATTTCCATGACTTCGGATAGTGTTGGGAGAAGAGATTTTGGCCTGTCATTCGAGGCAGTGGTTTTTGTCCCCACTTTTGAAGCTTGGGACAACTCTGAAACTTCCAGGTCTCTGGTTATGGCCTGCAGACAGAGTAGAGGTGATTATGGAACCTATTGGTTTAGCAATAATAATAATAAAAAAACACATTTTTATCCTTGGGCCCAAGTATATTGGTTTAAGTTTTGTCAAGGTTTTAGAAAACAAGCAGATTTAAGAGACAATTTTCAAGTCTCAAGGTTAGAGCTCAGTATGTGGTCACGGTCGGAGAAGCTATGTGTGTTCATAAGATTGTTTGGTGGCATTCAATTTTGTTGAAGAGTATCGATCATGAGTAGGAATGGGGGTCCAGAGTTGGACATTGCAGTTCACAGGTGTTGGCCAAGGGGTTTGAGCCAGAGCTTGATGGATCCATGGGGGTTCCAACGGGATAGGAATGAAAGCAGGCTTCCTTATTCCAGCGCACTGGAGCTGGTTAAGCAGGATAACAGATCAACATGATTAACAGTATCAAAATCTAGGAACATTGCACAGGAGTTGGTGCAAGCTACACTGGTTTCAAGGTAAATTCTTAGCTTGGGATTTACCAGGGAGTGTCTGGGGAAATCCAGATTGAACGGGGGCTAGGAAAACCTGTTTTGGAAAAGTGTTTGCTCACTTGAGCCAGAGTGGAATGGGTAAGGAGAATCTGTGTTGGTACAGCGATCGTTCATTTTGGGACATGGGTCCCCCACACAAAAAACAGGTGCTGGACATGGGTCCCTGGAAAAACAGGTGTGGGATATGGGTCCCCCACAAAAACAGGTGTGGGACATGGGTCCCCCACAAAAACAGGTGCGGGACATGGGTCCCTGGGAAAAACAGGGGTGGGACATGGGTCCCTGGAATAACAGGGGTGGGACATAGGTCTCCACAAAAACAGGTGTGGGACATGGGTCCCCACAAAAACAGGTGTTGGACATGGGTCCCCACAAAAACAGGTGTGGGACATGGGTCCCCACAAAAACAGGTGTGGGACATGGGTCCCTGGGAAAAAACAGGGGTGGGACATGGGTCCCTGGAAAAACAGGGGTGGGACATGGGTCCCCACAAAAACAGGTGTGCGACATGGGTCCCCACAAAAAAAAGGTGTGGGACATGGGTCCCCACAAAAACAGGTGTGGGACAGGGGTCCCTGGGTAAAACAAGGTTGGGACATGGGTCCCTGGAAAAAACAGGGGTGGGACATGGGTCCCTGGAAAAACAGGGGTGGGACATGGGTCCCTGGAAAAACCGTCACACGGCGATGGGGTTTTGTTTTCTACAGTTTCAAAGACATTTTCAGATGCCGTGGAGGACCTTTATTCGAAAGGCTAGACGAGGTGGTGGGGCCTGGCATGCAGTGCGCAACACCGCTGGTTGGCAAGGGTAAGCAGTAAAGAATGGCAAGCGTGAGAGTGAGGTGCTACCCTCGCAGGTCAAGGTTTTATCACAACTTTTTTCAGGTTGCAATGCCGGGTGAGACAGATTTTGGAAGCAGGGACGATGAGCATACGTCTGGCACTGTTTTCACGAACGACAGGGCAGTCGGTTAACACGGGAGTATCAAGGGGGGCCCGACAAGGAATGGGAAGGTACACCAGGGGTCCGGTCTCAGGAACCCGGACAAGCAGCATGGGCACGGCAAAGTTTAGGGGTGTGTAGGGAGGCACCCACGACAGACATGAGGCAACCTTATAGGTTATTTGGTTGAGCGCATGGGTACACACACGCCTGAAGCAGCATCACCTTCAGTTGGCCCATTTTCAATTCACAGTGCTGGACGCAGCCATGTTGGCAGGGTCCCGACAGGCGGTTATCATCGCCGCCGGGGACAAACAAAGAGAAGTTGGGGGTGGGGCCCTCTCAAGCTCTTTCAGAAAACAGTGCGGGACATGGGCACAAGCGGTGCCAGCTTCTGCATCAGTCGGGTCCCGACAGGCGGTTCACATCATCGCCGGGGACTAGTACAGTATAGATTAGTGGGGTGCTGGGCAAAAGAGCTGGGATGTGCGCGAGTAGCCTAGGTGAAATCAACAAGGCGAGGGAAAGAAATTAACAAAAGGTGGGGAGCTTGATAAGACCTTGCGGGGGCGGGTTGTTTTTCAGCCACAGTCCAACCAAGAGATAAGCAGAGGGTTAAGGAGGAAGTGGTTCCATTTGTTGGTTGACAAGTTTGAAGTGCAGGTGGGAGGTGAGGAGGTCAGTGCAAGGTTGGCGTAGATTCCGTGGTAATTTGGATCGTGGGGGACTCAATGGTACACTGGGCTGGGAAGAGGGCGAATCTGCGCCCCTACGGAAAGAATTTAGGTTTGAGTATGGAGCAGGTGGAGGTAACATGGTGGGAGATGAGAGGGATGCGGTGGGGACAGCTTTTTTCGCTGCTAATTTCTAGGGTCAGGGGTAGGAGGGCACTGGACATCATCATTATTCATGTTGGGGGTAATGATGTGGCAATATTGCGGTTGATTGATTTATTCCAGCAGATTAGGCAAGATTTGGCGCGTATGTCAACGTTTTGGCCAGGGGTGCAATTAGTTTGGTCCGAGATAATATGCAGGTTGGTTTGGAGGGGTGCGCGTATCCCAGGGAGAATTAACAAGACGCGGAAGAGTTTAAACAGGAAGGTGGGGAATTTCTTGGTTCAATGTGGGGGTTGGGTCATTCGTCACCCGCAGTTCAGTTTTAAATTGGGTGGCTGGTTTAGGGAGGATGGGGTACAGTTTTCAGATGTTGGGGTGGACATGTTTAATAATGATTTACAGGAAGGATTGGATGAGGTCATAGGGGTATGGCGGTACGGGTCTGATTTAAGGGGGTTAAACAGGCTCGTTGGTGGTGGCAGTTGGGGGGGAGTAGGTGCTTGTCCCCCCAGAAGTGGCTCGGGGCTGGTAACCGGGGGATTTGAAGTGAGGGGGCAGGTCACCGGGACGTACTTCTGGGTGCCCCCTTTGCGTTGCCCAGCTCTGAGCATTCTGGCGGGGACAGGTGGTACGCTATCCCCATTTGTGTTTAATAAATAAGCCGCGGCCTTTTACCTCCATAAATGTGTCCTCTCGTTATTTGTATGTTTTATGTA
The DNA here is from genome assembly GCF_040206685.1 of Ascaphus truei. Classification (NCBI taxonomy): domain Eukaryota; kingdom Metazoa; phylum Chordata; class Amphibia; order Anura; family Ascaphidae; genus Ascaphus; species Ascaphus truei. The sequence continues at coordinate 30,712,869 of NC_134489.1, forward strand.
GAGGGGTATGAGGAGAGGGGGGGGGGGGAAGCTCGCACCTCCTTGGTCATAGAGCTGGCCTTGCCCGTATGGGTGGCTACAGCAATTGACCGGGGGGTGCGCCCCCTCCCCCCCCCAGCTGGTCTGGTGGTCGCGAGCGCGATCGGGCAGGCAGTTGGGGCGGTTGGTTTTTAAATTAGAGCCAAGGAACAAGCAACTGTCACTTGTTCCTTGGCGTTGGAACTGTTGGAACTGTTGAACGCCAAGGAACAAGTGACAGTTGCTTGTTCCTTGGCTCTATTTAAAAACTAACCGCCCCAACTGCCTTCCCTGATCGCGCACGCGACCAACAGCCTAGCTGGGGGGGGGGGGGCCGCACCCCCCGGTCAATAGCTGTAGCCACCCATGCGGGCTAGGCCAGCTCTAAAATGGGCACATTCACTATTATCCCTTTGTGGATAATAGTAATTGTGGCCATTACTATACTGTATGTGTTAGGGGGGGGTTATTTCTTTATAAGTATGTATGTGTTTATTCTTTAATTTGGGGGGGGCACATAGTTGGTACTGCAGGCCTGCGGGTAACACCCGAGGGCCCCCGCCAGCCTATAGTATCTTTGATGTGCATATATGTGTATGTTAGGGGTTGTTGGGGTTATATATATATATATTTATTTATTTATTTATATAGAGATATTTCTTTATTTATTTCGATTTATTTATTTATTTAGTGCGGGCCTGTTGTGTGTGATTATTTTTTATTGTGGGTAGTGGGGGTGGGGGTGCTTGTTTTTGGCTCGCGGGGTGTAGCGGAAGGGCTTAACCCCTTCATGACCGTAGCGGTATAAACTGCACCCGCAACCCCCCCGCAAGCCCTAAACAAACAACAAGGGCCAAATATCCCCTTCACCCACCCCCGCTACCCACAATAAAGCTGGCACGGTGGGTTAACCCCTTCATTGCCTTAGCGGTTAGCCGCTAAGGTGATGGAGTGGGCTGTACATGCATTTTTCCTGCCTCGGATGCATGCCAGGGGGCTCAGGTGTGGGTATCAGCTCCGGACCCCCCCCGGCATCAGTCACAGGCAGGAAAAAGGGCTGATTTTTTCTAAGTGTCGCCCGGGCCGATGCTTCTCCTCCAGCAACTTGCCAACTTTAGTTGGCGGGAGGAATTCCCGATAAACTCTCCATTCTCGAGTGCCGATCAGCACCGAAGAGCTGATCGGGGCTTCCTGAATTCAGCCGGGTTCAAAAAGTGCCCATAAGTGGCTTATCAGCAGCCGGATGCCGATAAGTTTTTATCGGGAAGAAAAGTTCCCGATAATTACCACTTATCGGCGCTTACTGAATCTGGAGGGCAAAAAATGGCTATAAAATGCCGAAAAAGCCTTATCGGGGCTTACTGCATGAGGCCCTTTGTCTCACCCTAAGAACCTCAACTTCTGTCAGGTCTGCGGAGCCACCTGATAGGGTGACTGCCCCAGAACCTTTATTTTGAGGGGGGAGGTGTGATATAGGAGTAGCTGGGGGACTTAATAAAGAGAGATCCCAGCTATTTACCCCTAAATCAATGTAACTTGGCCAGCTATGTAAGGCTTATTTCAGCCAAATGTAATTTAATATCAGAGGGAGAACAGTGAATGTATTATTCACCATGTCTGTGAGAATGCATTTCAAAGCATGTATTCTGTCTTCCCTGTGACAATCCTTTCCCCAATCAACATTGTTCTGTGATGTGATTTGGGCTAGCTGAGTGTAATTCTATGTCCTGTCTTTTACATAATTACCTTATTAAGTTATGTGCCTGTCATTTGTATGGAGGGAGTTTCTGTAAATCCACTAAGTTGAAGTTCTCCATCGAAATAGATCAGAACAAAGGTAGAGGATTAGTTAAATGAATCAGTTACCACGTCTGAGCCCCAGTCACTTTTTCTTGGCTGTCTCCATTGCTCAATGTTAAAAGATAGCCACCAATGGGTATATAAGGGGTGCTGCTGGACAGAGCATTAGTTACCCTCAGAGGGAGAGACACTCTGGGAGGGAGTATGGAGATTCCCTCAGAAGTCCACCTCTGGGAAGGAGTGTGGAGTTTGCTGAAGTCCATCTTTGGGAAGGAGTGTGGAGATACACTTCAGAGGGGCTCCTGTGTGAAGCACTTCGATATCTTGGAGCAGAGAAACGGACAGGGTAAACCCCTTTGAAGTGGGTCCTTGCACTTAAGATAGGTAGATTTCATCCCCCAGACCCCTGTAAGTGCGTATATTTTTGTATTTTGTATTTCTGTGTGTTTCCAAGGATTTATCCAAAATATACCTCATTTTATTTTATTACTGTGTTTTGCCCTGTGACTGATACCTTAAATATAAATGGTGTTACAAGTCCTGGTCTACCATGAAAGGCACATCAATCGGGGCGGTGTTCGTGCATCATGGGTGTATTTGTGTCTGTCAGTCAGTGTGTGTGTGTGTGTGTGTGTCAGTCAGTGTGTGAGTTTGTCAGTGTGTGTGTCAGTCAGTGCGTGTGTCAGTCAATGTGTGTGTCAGTCAGTGTGTGTATGAGTCAGTCAGTGTGTGTGTGTCTCTCTTTGTGTGTGGTGTGAATGTCTCTCTCTGTGTCCTGACCCCCCCCCCCCAACTTTATCCTGACTCCCTCCACCCCTACCAGAGCTGCGGACACGGGGTGCCCTGTCTGAGTCTCCTGAGCAGCCCACTCTCTGTCTCCCCCCCGCGGCAAGGTTCACAGCCCCCACTCTCCCCCCGGCAGGTCTGCGGCCATGGCTGTGTGTGTCCAGCTGCAGCCAGCTCCCCCCGCGGAGGTACAGTGACATGGGGAGGGGTGTTCGGCGGCTCAGTAGGGGGGCATCACTCTGGTGGGTGGTTTTCGGCGCATCACTGCCCCCCGGCCCCCCCTCTCCTCGGCGGCAGTCCAAGCCAAAGGGGGGATGTGGTGGACGTGCATCACTCGGCAAAGGGGTGGGGGGGACCCTGGGCAGCAGCAGTGTGAGGAGCGGGGAGAGAGGCCAGAGCTGTGTGTGTCCATCCAGATCTGACTCCTCCTGGTGGAAGCTGGCAACACTCATGGCCTCTTCTGCCAGGAGTGATGTAATTTCCGTCACCACTGACTTCCATCTCCAATCAATACACTAAGGGTTAGCTCGCACTGCGTGCAGCGTGACGTGCGCACACTCATGTGCACGTTCAGCACTGTTTGAGGCTAGTGGATGAGAGTTGTCACACTAGAAACTGCTTGTGGCAGCAAAGTACAGTGTTGACGCTGTGTGTATTTTGCCGCCACAACCCAACGTGACATTTCGGGCTGCAGTCGCATCACATGAGCTGGTTCAGCCAATAAAGACGAACCAGATCCGTGACGCGTTCGTCATGCCCACCATCATGCCCCCAATCGCTGTGACCCAACTCCTGCAGCTAGTTCAGAGATAGCTGGGCTTCAGTGGCGCGCAGCCTTAGAAGGCAGTGTGAGCTCAGCCTTTCACCGCTAAAGAAGTTTCATTTCAAAATTAGTTTTGGGGGCCTTATGTTTTTCTTTCAGTTGGTCAAACAATGGGACATTACTGTCTCTGAAACTAGTGTCAGCCCACAATGAGATGTCTTTACTCGACATCTCTGGCTCACATGAGGGGATTGCAAAGATATGAAACTCCACTGTGCCAAGTGTTAAACATTATTGAACTATTTCCTTGCATTTGGCACAGATGTTTGATGGGTTCTGTGCGTCCATATATATTTCCAAGTCATTTTATACAAAGACCATTATCTTGCTAGATATTCTCATACTGTACATCAAAAGCATAAATAGGTTACTGAAGCCTAAAATAATGCTTCGCCCATCTTCTTTATTAACTGGGTTATTTTCTCTTCTGTTTGAGCTTCTACATCTGTAATTCATTTCCAAGGCTTCGTTCTGCCGAACTTGTTCTTTTGCAAACCTTGCCTGACACCTTGTGGCTATTTGCAGTATTGCATCTTTTAGCTTTTTCCCTTGTTCTTGAACTCCACTCAAATAGGGGTTAATCATTAAAGTGCGATAGTGCTGATCAGGCGCTTCCACATGGAAACTACTATTCAAGTGTAACATCCTTACCCTTATCTTAATTCCCCCCCCCCCCCCCCGTCGATTCCCCTGAATGAGGGAGAGGGTGTACAGTGAAAATGAGGAATATAACAATCCCAAACTTGTCTCTGTCTCATTAAACAGGGGTTGTGCCTGCAAAAGTTATATGTGGGTGCTCAGTGGTTACCATAATATTCTCAGGGCTAAGGATCCAACGCTGCCTCGTGATGAGGAATAAAACTAATAGGAGAGGGTGCCAGGAACCTTTTAAAGTTTAATTGAACAGCAGGTCTTGCAGAAACAGGGCAGGGATTCAGCCTATAGAAATAAGTACTTGTCAACTCCTCTCACTAAGAGACTAGTAGTGGCTCATCTCTGTAATAGAGCCTTTTTGCCCTGTCTGGTTGGAGATCCAGATCCATTACCACAGAAATCACTAGCAGCTCACCCATGTCTCTTCCCAATCCTGCAAATGGAGAATACTTGCTACAGTAGTGTAGGTTCCTTCAAGTATATTTCTTGTGTAGCCCTTTTTCTGACACCTCTCAAAGGGACTACTGGTCACTGTACACAACCTGCGGCTCCAGGAGATCTGAGCCTCCGGTAGCTGGGAGCCTGGGGTAACTATTCTAGCGCAGCGCCTCCACTTACCCAGGATCCCCGTCATGCAAGATTCCCCTGGGCAAGAAACATACCACCACAGCGCGTGCAACCAAGTTTTACTATGCAATCATACCTTATACTCTATATGACATCACACATAACATATTCTTATACTATAATGCTAGTCTTGGCAGCAATACCTAACACCGTTAAAACTGCTACGGTCCTTATACTATTGTGGCTCGGCCACACCTCTAGGGAATATTGTCCTGTACAATAGTGGCTCAGCCACGCTCTTATAGAGTATTGTCCTTGTATTGTATTACGTGGTATAGGCTCAGTCCTCTAGCCACTCGCTAGTGTCCCTAAAGAGTTTAGCCTAAGGCGGGATCAGCGCCTGATGACCGGTGTTGGTGCACTTGTTGATACAATATACTTTCCAGTCACGGCTGTGACCAGTACCTCTTCACAAAGGATCCGATGCCTCCGACCCTTGACCTCCAGAAGTCGCGGTGTCCAGCCATCTGGTCCCAGATGACTGCAACCGGCCGCAACTCTGTGCTTTGTCCCTAACTAATGTATAGTAGGGTGACAATCACTTCCACTACAGGGCGTCCCTGCAGTACAGCAGCCTACTGTGACTTAGGGGATGCTCCTATGGGCCTGCGGGGATAGCTGGCCTATGCAAGCGGGTCACGGACCCCCTGCACTCACACTACATCCTTCAGCTCCGTCCAGATCTCCTCTGACTAGCGTGGTCTCTCCCCCACGCTTCCCTTTCCTGCTCCCGTCATCATAGCCTTCTGATTGGTTCTTTACATCAGGTGACTGCCCAGGAGCTCATGGGAGTTGAAGTTTCTCCACGGAGCCTCTCTGCCTTAATCTGCACAGACACACAGCTATTGCATCAGCCACTGCCTGTCTGACTCTGCTCTGACACACTGCAACACTGTTGCAGACACTCCACAGGCCTCTCACTGAACAGAGTCAAACACCAACTGAACACACATATGAGGTTCCTATCACATCCTTACATTCTCCCCCTTGCAGAATCCAACGACCCCGCATGGGCTACACCTACATAACTATACACAGAATGTTATATAACCAAAAATAACGCAACACAGTACATCTTACTTATTGCTCTATATTAAGTTGCACAGTTCAGTGAACATTACCACTACCGACTGTACTCTGCGGCGAGCCCACTGCTGAGCCTCATAATGGGGTACCCCAAAGTGATCATAAGCCATCCTCATTGGAGGTTGACCAGCTCTTTGGCTTCTGCGAATTTGTTCTTCAGCTACCTCCTCTGGAGAGTAGCAATTCCCATTTGGCATTTCCAACTCTGCCCTTGAGGGGCTTGATAAGTCTACAAAGTCTCTTTGTGGCACAAAGCACAGGCTCTGTGGGTCTAGCGGCTGGCTCACTGGAGTCAGCGTCTCTGTCGTTGGACCAAGGGGCTCTTTACCCGTAGCTCCTTCGGGAGATGCCCCCGCAGCCGGAAGGCCCCTTTGAGAGGTTCCATACATAGGATTCTCAGAGGTGGCATTTATTACAGTCTCTGGGCCAACCTCTGTATTTTCATCTTCTCCATCTATTGAAACAGTGGGCACTTCCAATTCTTTGTCCCCTACTTGAGGTATGATTCCTATGCCATACCTTTACCCGGCCTTCTGAATCCTTGATGCGATACACCGGGAGGCCAGGCATCTGTAATTCTACCTCATACACCCCATTTCTCCACTGATCAGCCAATTTGTGCTTTCCAGGAATGCCTAAATTACGAAGAAGAACAGCATCTCCCGGGCGAATCTCTTTATGCCTCACCTTGTGGTCATAGCGTCTTTTGTTGCTTGCATATAATTGTGCCGCCATCTTTTCCGCCAACTTATAGGCCTGCTGTAGACTGTCTTGTAGTCTTTGTACATATCAGTAATGCGTCCTGTTGGATACCCCATCGGTAGATATCCGCAGTCGCACATCCACGGGCAGTCTAGCTTCCCTTCCGAACATCAAGAAGTATGGAGTATACCCGGTAGACTCGTGGCGAGTACAGTTACATGCATGCACCAGTGTCTCCACATGCTTGCTCCACTCCGTCTTGTGAGAGCCTGTTAGTGTTCCCAGCATGTCAAGTAGCGTGCGGTTGAACCGTTCAGGCATAGCATCTCCTTCTGGGTGGTACGGGGTCGTTCGTGACTTAGCTATATTTAGCAACTTCAGCAGTTCTCTAATGAGAGTGCTCTCGAAATCTCGGCCTTGATCCGAATGTAGCCGGTTCGGTAATCCATAATGAATTAAGTATTTTTCCCAGAATACTCTAGCCAGAGTCACCACTCGTTGATCTTTGGTGGGGAATGCTTGGACGTATCTTGTGTAGTGGTCCGTAATCATTAGTACATTACCAATGCCCCGGGAGTCTGGCTCGACCAAATCCATGGGGCAGGAGCTTTTCAAATGTGCCATGGGGGCAGCCCGAGTGGGGAGTGTCTTCCTCTGTATGCAGCGGGTACACTGTCGGCAATGCAATTCCACAGATTCTCTCATTTTCGGCCAGTAGAATCGGTCCCGAAGTAACCCGAATGTTTTGTCGACACCCAGATGGCCATGATCATCGTGTAGGGCCCTGAGGACCATATTCCGCAGAATCTTGGGCAGGAATAGCTGACGCCGGTCGGGATGATTATGGTAGGGTATGACCCGATACAGGAGGCAATTGTCCAGTTCGAATTTCCCGAACTCGTTCAACAAGAGTTTCACCAATTCTCTGGGGGCTTGCTTAAGAATAAAGGGGTTTCCTTGCTGCAGGGCTTGGCGAACTAATTCTACCACTGGGTCTTGAATTTGATACTGCACTAGCTTGTTCCAGGAGATGATTTTGTCTTCCGTAAGGTTCATTCACTCCAAGCCTCGGTAGGCCCGAGGGACAGCACGGGATTGACACCCTAATGAGTCGGCTACTCTTAGCTCCGAGAATGCGACCTGATCGTCGACTACTTTGGCTATGGAGTATAGAGCACGTATACCAGGCCCCGGAATTTCTTCCCACACCTCCTCATCCAGGACAGACTGGAGCCCCGGTCTTCGTGACAAAGCATCGGCCCCTACGTTGGTGGGCCCTGGTTTATACTTGAGGTTAAAACGGTAGTTGAAATAGAAGTGGTGTAGCAGTCAGCGCAAGGTGTTGAACTCAAAAAATAAAAGATAGTGAAATACACAAAATTAATGCATGTATTGGATAGACATAGTTGGTCTTAAGGTCAGAGGGGGGGGGGAAGGGAGAGGAGGGTGGGGGAGGGAGGGTAATGGAAGAGAAAGGGTGAAGAACAGATAATGGTGTTTATAGTGATACTAAAATAATGGAAACAATAAACATATGTTTCAATGACTCACACGGCCTTGTGTGAGGCTCTTCCGCCACAAACCATGATTGGGCCGTGCAAACCATGTGTTTTGGCCGATGCAAAAAAAAAATGATGACGTCACTTAAAGGCAATGAAAGCACAGCCAATCAAAATGGCTTTGCTTCAATTGCCTTTAAGATGACGTCATTAAAAGAAACATGGCCGGCCTCACATGGTACGGCAGCCAATCAGAGCGTGGGAAGTCTATCCCCACTCTGATTGGTTCTAGTACCATGTGACAGGCTTTCAATGACGTCATATCCGGTTTTTTTTGCTTTTTCATGTGTTAATTTTTTTTATGCATATCATTTCTTGCCACTGTATGTATGTATGTATGTCTAGAGAGATATATCCATACAGGGTAAGAAATGATAGTGTTGTTAAAGCTTTCTTTGCACTATTGTAAATGATTGTGGCTATGCTGCTAGCATAGATGTGTGTTAAATGTATTTTATAATTAGAGAGATGTAATTTTTGGGCTTCTATGCTGTACTGTAGGTTATGGTGAGGGTTGCTTTAGTATAATGTAATTTTTGGTGTCCTTTTTTGTATGATGTTAACTTGTTCTTTGTAACGATAACTATAGTTAATTGTGTAATTGGTATGTATGGTATTTTTTTTTCCAACTTTCAATTTTTATTGGAAAGTACAATTACAACCAATATTCCACAGCCCGTTGTTACATTTCCATTTTTGTCAAACTACATGTAGTGACAACAATTAGACGTGACTACTTGACACAGGACAAACAAAACCGGACAGACTTGACAGGGAGACAGGGATAGAGGGTGGGCGGGGGGGAAGGGGGTATGGGGGGAGGGGGGTAGTGTGTTTCCAGGCTCTGGAGAGGGTGAGAAGTTTTGTCTTGTTCGAGATTTCTCGGCCTACGTAACGAGTTCTGACTTCGACTGGTTTTGCAAGGGCTCTATTACCCATCGGATTATTATTCTCCTCATCACTATGGCTCCCGGGCAGTCTGAAAGCTGTGCGTCACTATGTCGTATTGTCTAATCTGACCATAAAGGAGAACGTATTTGGTTTCATTAATGCAAGATTGAGGCGGCGTCCACTCCAGGGGTTTCTTCCTGGGTCAACCATGGATCCCAAACTTTTAGAAAATTTGTACCGGAGTCATTAACTAAACTCGTTAATTGTTCCATCCGGCAAACATGCCAAATTCTGTTTCTGATTTTAGGGATAGTTGGTAACTCCTGCTGTTTCCATAGTGCTGCAATCTCACATCTCGTGGCGGTAGCAAAGTGCGCGATTAATTTGTGCGACGCATTTGACAGACCCTGGATCCGCCTGCCCAAAAGGAACAGCCACGGGTCCAGGGGGATCTCCAAATCGAGAATCCGCTGAATCCAATCTCTGATTTTTTCCCAAATAGGGGCCACTTTAGTGCAAGACCACAGCATATGTCAGAGATCTGCTGCCTCCCCACACTGTTTAGGGCAGAGAGGAGAGTAGCCTGTTACAAATTTCGCTAAGCGCGTCGGAGTATAATACCACCTCATGAGGACTTTATATGCGTTCTCCTTTATTGTGGTGCAGATTGAGCTTTTTGCCGCCGCCTGAATAATTCTGTCCCATTCGTCGTCCTCTAAAGTCTCTCCTAGGTCATATTCCCACTGCTTCATGTAACTCAGTCTATTGTCAATGGGCGACTTCTGGCAGATCACTTCCCTGTACATTCTAGACGTGAGTCCCCTAGTGTCCGTATCTCTGGAACACAGCTGCTCAAAATTTGTTCGTGCCGGTCTTATTGGCGTTTTGTTGTAGAAATCCCTGATCTGGAGGTACCTAAAAAATTCGCTATTTGGCATATTCTTAGAAGACTTAATTTGTTCAAATGTTTGTATGGTCCTTTTGCCCCCAGATCTTTTAGACGGGAGAATCCCTTCTGAGTCCAAATTAAGACATTTTTGCTATTCAGGCCCGGAGCGAAGTCTGGGTTGCCCATTATTGGTGTCATTACTGACGCCTTGGTTGTCAGGTTACATTTAAACTTCGTGGCCTCCCAGACTTTTAACGAATTGGCCATGGTCTGTAGCGGGTTGTTCATCTTGCGTACCCCTTCTCTGGGTAGCCAGATTAAATTTCGGATTTCAATTGGTGCACAACATCTCTTTTCCAACTCGACCCATCTCCGAAGGCTTGGGTCTGTGTGCCATTGGAAAATCTGCCCTAATTGGGCTGCTTTATAGTAGGCCTGCAAGCAAGGCACCGCTAGCCCTCCGCGTAGTGTGGGACGTTTTAAAATCCCTTTATTAATTCGTGGGTTTTTCCCATTCCAAATAAATTTCATAATTTTTGACTGGAGGGAGAGGATGTCCGCCTGCACCAATGGGATAGGGAGACTCTGGAAAAGATATAGCATCTTTGGGAGGAGGTTCATTTTCACGCTATGTATCCTCCCAATCCATGAGATATTCCCCTTCATCCAGGTTCGGAGATCCTCCCCCAGTGTCTTTATGATCTTGGGGAAATTTGCTTTATATAAAGTTTTGTATTCTCTCGTGAGATATACCCCTAAATATTTGATCGCAGAGGGTTGCCATTTAAACTGAAAATTGAGGTCAATCAGTTTTTCGATTTCTTTTGGTAAATTAATATTGAGGGCTTCTGATTTTGACTGATTGATCTTAAATCCCGAAATTTGGTTAAATTTGCCCAGTATGTTGAATATATTTGGGAGAGATGTGAGAGGTATTGTTATTGTGAGAATGACATCGACCGCATAAAGCGCGGCTTTGTGCATTTGGTCTCCCAATGGGATCCCAGAGATATCTGGGTTAAGTCTAATGTGTGCCGCCAAAGGCTCTATACATAAGGCGAACAGTAGTGGCGACAGCGGGCATCCTTGACGTGTTCCGCTTTTGATTTCAAACTGTTCTGAGGGGAAGCCTTGATATCTCACTCTTGCTGATGGATTTTTATACAGCGCCAGGATGGCCTGCAGGAGGCGTCCCTCAAAGCCAAATGCTCTCAATGTTTCCGAAAGGTAGGGCCAGTCTATTCTATCAAAGGCTTTCTCGGCGTCCAGACTTAACACCATGGATTGTATTTTTTCTTTTTGGGCCAGATCAATCAAATCTATAATTCTCCTGGTGTTATCTGCCGCTTGTCTACCTCCGATAAACCCTACTTGATCCGTGTGTATCAACCCGGGAAGGACACTACCCACCCTGTTGGCTATGAGTTTAGAGTATATTTTAAGGTCCGAGTTAATCAGTGAAATGGGCCGGTAGCTCTTGCAGTCTGCCGGGTCCTTTCCGGGTTTATGGATCACCGAAATTGAGGCTTGGAGCATTTGTGCTGGGAATGAGGCCCCTGCTAAAATTTCGTTGAATAATTTCAACATGTGGGGGGCAAGAATTTTTAAATATTTCTTGTAATATAAATTTGAGAAGCCATCTGGGCCTGGGGCTTTAGCTGGTTTTAATGCTTTGATGACCCCAGAGAGTTCTTCCATCGTGAAGTCCGACTGGAGTGCCTCCCTTTCACATCTCTTCAAAATGGGTAATTGCGCCTCTTTTAGGAAGGTCCGTAACTCTTCCTTTGTTTTTGGGGTGTGGGTGACCTTATCTCCGTTGTATAATAATTCGTAATATCTTTTGAATTCCCCTGCTATGTTCGCTGGGATGGCGGTAAGGTCCCCGTCCTGGTTTCGAATTGCGTGAATGTGGTAATTTGGAAGCTTGTTTTTTAGCTTATTGGCAAGTAGTGTGTCCGGCTTGTTAGCTTTTTCATAGAATTTCCGTTTGGACCAGGTCAATTCCTTCTCAGCCTGAGCGGAGAGGAGAAGATTAAGGCTATTTTTAGTGGCTATTATTTTGGTTAATGTATGGGCATTTTTATTTTTCTGATGTAAGGAGGAAAGCTCCGATAGCTGGTCCTCTAGTTTCAAAATTTTACTTTCCCGCTCTCTTTTCCTCTTAGCGGCCAGATTGATAATGACCCCCCTGAGGGTAGCCTTATGGGCCTCCCACAGAGTGGAATGGGTAGTCACACTCCCCTCATTCTCCTCGAAGTATTGAGTGATCCGTTCCCCTATTTCCAATTGTAGGGCTGGGATTTTCAACAAGAGTTCATTTAGTTTCCAGTTCGCTCTGGGTCTGTCTAGTGGGATGAGTGTGCATCGCAGCTCTATGGATGCATGGTCGGACCATGAAATATCATGGATCTCGGTGTGAGAGACCCCAGGGACCATTCTATTGGATACAAGGAAGTAATCTATCCTACTATATGAGTCATGTGGGTGTGAGTAGAAGGTGTATTCTCTCAGTCTCTGGTGCTGTTCCCTCCATATGTCAAGTAATTGGCAGTCACGTAGCCCTTTTTTAATTGTTAGTATGTCAGATCTGTGTGTAGTATTAGTGGAGGAGCATCTGTCAAGGTCCGTCCGTAGCGCCCTATTCAGGTCCCCAGCGACAATAATGTTGCCTCTGGCCACCTTGTTAAGTTTCCCAAAGAAGGTAGAAAAAAAACCTGGGGCCGTCTCGTTGGGGGCATAGATTGTTGCTAGGGTGATTGGAAACCCTTGGATTGCGCCTCTGACTATAAGGAATCTTCCCTCTTTGTCTTTGAAGGTCTTATCGGGTACGAACGGTATCCGTTTATGTATTAGTATGGCCACCCCTTTCTTTTTCACCTTTGCGGAGGACAGAAAATGTGTTGGGAAATCCCTATCCAGAAATTTTGGGTAGTTGTCTTGAGAGAAGTGTGTTTCTTGCAGAAACAGAATTTCTGCTCCCTTACGCTTATAATCTCGGAAGGCTATTCTGCACTTAGCTGGGCTGTTAAACCCTTTAGTATTATGTGATACTAGCCTGAGTTCCTTACTCATTTAAGAGCGTGAGATGGTCTCTCTGTCGGTGTCTGGATCTGCGAACTACCTTTGGGCCATGTTCTCGGACGCTTCTTCTCCTTTTACTGCGATACCTCTCGTCGCCACCTATAGAAAAACACAAGGGGGAGCACACAGAAGGGAACACTTGGGGGGACACAACACACAATAAACAAGACATAAAACAATAGAGTTCTCGTCGTCTCTGCAACGCCGCCTCCACGACGAGATCACCGCCTTTGGGTGGCTGGTCTCCTCTCCAATCGACCAGGGGGACCGTAGGATGAAGATCACTCACCCCTCTAAACCAGTCCCAAAGGGCTTCACTAAGGTCCAGGAGATCTCCCTTCCTCCCCCTTAGTGTGTGGCCCATACGGATTACTGAAGCAGGTCACTCCCTCCCTCTCCCGCCTCGCTCTTTCAGAGCTTGAATTAATAAAACCCAACATGAAATGAACTGAACCTGACTCTGTCCCTTGCTTTTTTAACACCGCCTTAGGGTATCCAGCTAGATCTGTGGTGTCTTAGCCTCATCCCCCTGTGATTATGAGCTTCCCCTCTTTTTCTCTTTTCTCTTGGTATGTATGGTATTTTAATTGTTTAGGGATGTAATTCATGTATGTTAATTGATTGATGGTGACTTTATTGGATTACATAGTATACTTCTTGTGATGTAATGCTATTTTAGTTGGATTATTGTATTGTTCACATTGATTTTCAGCGTGTACATGTAGCTTACATTTTATGCTACATGTATACAATGTAAATGCCAAGTTTTAAGTGGCATTTGAGGCTTCAGATTGAATGATTACATGAGATTTGTTTAAGAAATTGCTTTTTAAATCATTGAGGATGTTATGGGCAACATTACTATTATCCACAAATGGATAATAGTGCAGTTGTCCATTGAAAATACATACTGAACAAAAGGCATTACAGTAAATACATATAGCACTCACCCATGTGAGGCTGCCACGATGAAGGCCATCCTCATCTTCATCCTGCCCATGCCCCATCCACTTCTGCAAAACAGACACAAGAATAAAAACATCCAATGTAATGTCCCCTAACCCCTTCATCACCATAGCGGTTATTAACCGCTACAGTCATTAAGGGGTTAACCCACCATAACCCACATACCCTCCCCCAATAATCCCCCCACCCCCTGAGGCCTAACCACCCTCACCCACTACCCACAAGGGAGTCCTACCACATACCCTTGGGGCCAATAGCCCCGTCCCCTCAGCACATACAGTACAATAATGTGCCAAATAACTATTATCCACATAGGGATAATACATTATTTGGCTATTATTAAACACATTAAATACCGTAGTAAAATAAAGAAAATTCTTCTAACCTCATCAATAAGAAGGCCCCGTCGCCAGCATCATCCTTGGGTTCCGTTGCAAAAATAATAAATAGCCAATACATTGCAATGCCATTCACATACCAATGAACCCCTTAATCACCTTATCGGGTACTAACCTCAAAGGTAATTAAGGGGTGAAGCCATCCTGCAATGGCAACACCACTTATGCATAACATCCTCAATGAATTAAAAAGCAATTTCCTAAACAAATCTCATGTAATCATTCAATCTGAAGCCTCAAATGCCACTTAAAACATTGCATTTACATTGTATACATGTAGCATAAAATGTAAGCTACATGTACACGCTGAAAATCAATGTGAACAAAACAATAATCCAACTAAAATAGCATTACATCACAAGAAGTATACTATGTAATCCAATAAAGTCACCATCAATCAATTAACATACATGAATTACATCCCTAAACAATTAAAATACCATCCATACCAATTACACAATTAACTATTGCAACCGTTACAGAGAACAAGTTCAAAACATACCAAAAAGTACACCAAAAATAACTATATACTAAAGCAACCCTCAACAAGACCTACAGTACAGCATAGAAGCCCCAAAATTACATCTCTCTAATAATAAAATACATTTAACACACATCTAAGCATAGCAGCATAGCCACAATCATTTACAATAGTGCAAATCAAGCTTTTACAACACTATCATTTCTTACCCTGTATGTATATATCTCTCTAGACATACATACATACATACATACATACATACATACAGTGGCAAGAAATGAAATGATGTGTTTATTGTTCTGTATGTATTTTAAATGGACAACTGCACTATTATCCATTTGTGGATAATAGTAATGTTGCCCATTACTGTATTGTATGTTAGGGGGGTATAGGGGGTATAGGTGTTGTTGGGGTCATATATATATATATATATATATATATATATATATATATATATATATATATATTTATATATTTTATATATATATATATAGTTAGTGTGGGAGTGGTGTGTGTGTTTTCTTTTTATTGTGTGTAGTGGGGGTGGGTGAAGGGGGTATTAGCCCCAACGGTGGTTTGTTTAGGGCTTGCGGGTGGGTAGCGGGAGGCCTTAACCCCTTCATGCCCTAAAAAAACAATAAGGGCCAAATACCCCCTTCACCCACCCCCGCTACCCACAATAAACCTGGCACGGCTCTTTAACCCCTTCATTACCTTAGCAGTTAACCGCTAAGGTAATGAAGTGGGCTTTAAATGCATTTTTCCTGCCTCGAATGCATGCCGGGCGGGTCCGGTGCTGGTATTATTGGTGTCAGCTCCGGAGACCCCCGGCATCAATCCCAGCCAGGAAAAAGGCCTGAATATTTTCTAAGTGCCGATCCGCCGCTCATCCGCTGCCTCTCAGCAGCAACTTGCCATCTTTTTCTTGCGTGGCTGATTCGCCAGCAAAACACCATTCTATAGTGGCGAATAGCTCCGCTTAGCTACTCGCCACTACTAGAATACAGCGTGGCGGAAAATCTTTCATTTTTTGGCGGAAAGTGCCTTCTCGCCTCGCCACCGGCGGAAAAAAAAACCGCCAGCCAAACTGGCGTTTTTTTGGAATCTCGCCACTTTCTCGCCCCTTACTGAATAGGGATAGGCTTTTGTGGTGGGAAAGTGGCGAGAAGTGCCTTTCCGCCGCTTACTGCATGATGCCCATAGTGTGTCCAAGCACTTTGCACTCCAGCATTTAGGAGATCCATCTGGCTTACAATTTAGAGCTATAGAACAAGTTCCCCCGAATTGGAGAGGGGGGGACAGACTAACTAAGTTAGCCAAAAAAGAAACCTTCTGGATATATAAATTAAAAACTCTGGCTCCCCAAGTACTAAATATTGACATCGACATTGGGGCTTTTCTGTAGCAATCAATGAAAGAGTTTACATTCACTCATGTCCAAATTAACTTTTAACAACACTTTTCTTCTGTTTTTGTCCTCTCCCCCCACCCTCCACCCTTCTCTTTCTTTCCCCATTTTTAGGCCCATCATGTCGGCTTACTTCTAAAATGTTTTTATTTATGTAACCCCATTTCTGTAACCACATACATTGAAGTAATTGTTTTGTCCTAGAGGTCTATCTGATGTATTGTCCTCTACTATATATATATATTATGCACTCATCTTGGAACCACCTTCATTAATAAGAAGTTTGTGTTTATGTGATCTAACACAGAACTGATATTAACAATGTCAACTGGAGTACTAACATTGTTAATTTAAAATGGGCCACAAGAGGGAGCTGTCCCTATAGTAATGGATTTGTTTGCAGCACCTAAAGGGCATGATGTATTTGCAATACAAATTTTTTTTTAACTGATGGCAGCTTCTGCTCAATGCAAAGCCATCACGACAGCATTTCTGTACACATACATTATAGCAAATCTACTTACCTCTTTGGATAATTTGTCCTTTGAATGATCACTATAGATTAATTGTTTTTAATGCAGCATAATTTATATTTTTAATTGATTCCTTGTGTAATTGAACTTGCATCTTTTGTATAGATTCTAAACTTATGAAATTGAACTTGCATCTTGTGTCTAAATTTTAACATATTTGTGATATATTATAATACAATTTAATAAATGTTAATATATATAGTTTGACTAAGAATAATTGTTACGTTGTCCTCCATTTTATAAATTGTTACAAATTATTAACAACCAATATATATTCTTTTAATGTTGTGTAGCAAAGAGCTTATGCAGACGCAAGAATGTGAGGCCGTTTAAAGCCAGAGTAGATCTGACAGCAGTCCTTCTTAAGGGAAGATATCGATATATTACAGAGTTATGCACTTATGGTTCACTAAAGTTTAAACTCCAATAAGTGTTAGGTGCTGTGACATAGCATATTTATTGTGCAATACTAATTCATGTGTAAATATAGATTAGCCATTCTGTATACATGCATTATATGTACACCGGCCATAAGAGAGAGTCATTCCCACACTATGTGAAGGCATGATTCCTTACTGAAACATCAGACTTGCCAAAGTGCATCCTGTATCTACACCTTTTTGGTATGTTTCCATATGACCCCGTATTGAAGGCATTAAAGTACAAACGCCAATTAGATATTTTATGACATTTACTGCAACAGGTATAGTCAATCAGCTCAATAGAGAAGATAATTGACTTGCCTATATTTAGTGAAGACAGTGAGCATACGGCAAGAACCTGACGAAGCATCAATTGCGAAACGCGTAGTTCCCTGCCGGAGCTCATTGTGTGAGGGACCCAGCCAGCCGCCGGACTTCCGGAAAGATCCTCTCTCCCGGTCCCGCTGTCGGACGCGCTAGCGGGAGTTCAACTGGAAGGAAAGGGTCCACCGGACAGACCCACGGCTGACATCGGGCTGTTTGTTAATTTTGTGTGAGTGCTCCATAGTTTTTATATATATTCTATTTGTTGTAATAAACCTTTATCGCTACTAATCCAGGCTTTGCCCATTTCTTGGTACTGTATACGGGCACCTGGGAGAGGAGCCATCCATGCATTGCCTCCATTGGGAGTTATTGAGAGAAAGACTTGACTGACCCCTACCAAATTAACAACATCATTCACTGAGAGAAGGGGCTCACACAAGGCCGTGTTAGTTTTTCTTCTTGATTATTCCTCATTATTAGAGGATATATGCAATATCCCACTACCTCCTTTCTCCTCTGAGGGAAGAGCCTCACACAAGGCCGTGTGAGTCATTGAAACATATGTTTATTGTTTCCATTATTTTAGTATCACTATAAACACCATTATCTGTTCTCCACCCTTTCTCTTCCATTACCCTCCCTCCCCCTCCCCCCTCTCCCCTCCCCCCCCATCTGACCTTAAGACCAACTATGTATATCCAATACATGCATTCATTTTGTGTATTTCACTATCTTTTATTTTCTGAGTTCAACACCTTGCACTGACCGCTACACCACTGCTATTGCCGCTAGAAGAAAATCCCGGGCTTCATCTTCTCCTTGGTCCAGCCGCAGAATTACAACAAGGGCTAGTATACACTCTTTTTTCTTTGGTTTTACACTAGCCCACAGGCGTTATATTTTTACACGCCATATAAAGTAGGGAGCGCCCTAGATTCATCTTCTGTTAAAACGGTAGTTGGCTAGCGCCGCCAACCACCGATGACCTGTCGCATCTAATTTGGCGGACGTGTTAATGTACGTCATTGGATTATTGTCTGTCCGGACTTCAAACTGTACCCCATACAAGTAATCGTGTAACTTGTCCACTACCGCCCATTTGAGGGCTAGGAACTTCAGCTTGTGGACAGGATAGTTCTGTTCACTTGGGGTCAAGCTTCGACTCGCATACGCCACGGGGCGGAGCCCTGTGTCATGTTTCTGGTGTAGGTACCCATGATTATCGGGGCACTGGGGTGGTCTTGTGGTTCTGGACACACTAAGGCTTCCACTTCCATGGGGTGGTGCT
The DNA here is from genome assembly GCF_040206685.1 of Ascaphus truei. Lineage (NCBI taxonomy): Eukaryota > Metazoa > Chordata > Amphibia > Anura > Ascaphidae > Ascaphus > Ascaphus truei. The sequence continues at coordinate 30,731,608 of NC_134489.1, forward strand.
TACCAGTGTTCAGCTGGGGAATGTCCAGATGTACCTTCACCACTCCATCGATGGGGTAATCTTCGGGACTCAACCCTCTCAACAGTAAAGTGTCAGCAGATAACAGCGGCAGCTGGTGTAAGTGTCGATTGTAGAAGGGCCGATACACTATGGTCACCTGAGACCCCGTATCCATCAACGCAGAAGCATAGACGCCTTCAATCACTACCCAGACAATGACGGTTGGTCCGATCCGATTACTCATCGAAGGCTGGGCCACTGCTCCGCCGTCCTGGGGAGTACACAGCATGGACTTGGCCGGTCGAGACGCCGTTTTCCGTAGGGAGGGGCAGCGCGCCCGAAGATGCCCCATCTTTCCACAAGCATAACACCGGAGTTGACTGAGGTAGGCATCATCTCGGACCGGTGGTGAGTTTCGTCCCAACACAGGGTGATCCCGGGCAGATGTCGGCGCCTCCGAGTCCTCCTTGTTGGGGTTCCCCCTCTCGGATGTCTCGGCTTTAGCTTCCGACCTTTTGGTGTCCTTGTTCCCACTCAACGCCTTCCTCCCTGGGGTTAAGTCACGCCCCAGCAGCACAGTCTCATGTGCTTGGACCCGGTCCATTAGGTCATTAAAAGCCAAGGCTTGTCCGGGTACGAGGCAGCCGCTGACACGTATGGACGCCAGATGCAGTGGCAGGAGCCCCCTCAGTAGCTGGGTGGTGCGCAGTCCGTCGGCATCCACCTTCGGCACCACCCCTTTCCTCACCAGAGTCCACAGATCCAGATGCAGACGTCTAATGAAGTCGGACACCATTTCTTCCTCTTTCTAAGCAAGAGCATGGAACTTGGCCACTAGGGCATAGGCATCCACAGGGACCCCATAGGTCTTGGTAAGGCAGTAAATGAGGCCTCAGCGTCTGGGTGATCGTCCCGATTGCAGTGCACCATGTGGGATGCTGGGGGTCGTAGAAATTCAACGATACGCTGCCTCCGGATGGCATCGATGCAGGACCATTCAGGAAGTACCTGTTCCGTGTGATCCAGACACTCTTCAAATCCAACTTCTCCCAGGGGCGTGGGTTTGTCACCTGAAAATGCCTTTAACTTCTGGTATTGGTGGGCCTGTGTGGAGTGGTGGATGGCTTCTGCAAGCACAGGGATAGAGGCATTATCCAGCAGGCTAACCCCTACTGGGGAGTAGGCGTCTAGTCTTGACATACTGATTCTACTTAATGTGGGCCTCATGGCGGAGGGGGTGAATGAAGTGCCTAGGCCCATTGCAGCAGGCCATCGAGGGTTCAAACTGTTCTCAGGGGTGCGGTCAGAGCTGCTAGTGACGGCGCCTAACGAGCCAGGATATCCCCTCAGTGGTGTGGACGCAGCCAGTGGCTCAGTGGAATCCACTTGCACTATTGGACAGTGTATGCCGGGAGCCTCGGGTAGCAATAGTACTAAGGGCAGGGCTTTGGAGGATATGTCCTGTTCAGTGACATATAGTATTTTGCGCCAAATCTGTTCCCGGTCGTAATAGTGATCTTGCACTCGGGCAGTGTCCATGAGCGGGAGTTTCCTGACATGGTCAGTCACGGTGCCTAGGGAGAGGATGGTGGGAACATGTCCCAGGCCAAAAGCAGGTGTCAGGGGAATTTCATGCCACTAGGCCCACTTGCGCACCTCGGGCTGCGAGGGCACAAACATGATGGAAAAACAAACTTGTTGCACAATTGAGAAAAATATATGGGGCACCCCAGGTCTAAGATCTCAGCAGCGCCTCCAAATGTAGCCCTTTTTCTGACACTTCCCAAAGGGACTACTGGTCACTGTACACAACCTGCGGCTCCAGGAGATCTGAGCCTCCGCTAGCTGGGAGCCTGGGTTAACTATTCTAGCACAGCGCCTCCACTTACCCAGGATCCCCATCATGCAAGATTCCCCTGGGCAAGAAACATACCACCACAGTGCGTGCAACCAAGTTTTACTATGCAATCATACTTTATACTCTATATGACATCACACATAACATATTCCTATACTATAATGCTAGTCGGCAGCAATACCTAACACCGTTAAAACTGCTACGGTCCTTATTCTATAGTGGCTCGGCCACACCTCTAGGGAATATTGTCCTGTACAATAGTGGCTCAGCCACGCTCTTATAGAGTATTGTCCTTGTATTGTATTACGTGGTATAGGCTCAGGCCTCTAGCCACTTGCTAGTGTCCCTAAAGAGTTTAGCCTAAGGCGGGATCAGCGCCTGATGACCGGTGTTGGTGCACTTGTTGTTACAATATACCTTCCGGTCACGGCGGTGACCGGTACATCTCCACAAAGGATCCGATGCCTCCGACCCTTGACCTCCACATGCCGCGGTGTCCAGCCGTCTGGTCCCAGATGACTGCAACCGGCCGCAACTCTGTGCTTTGTCCCTAACTAATGTATAGTAGGGTGACAATCACTTCCACTACAGGGCGTCCCTGCAGTACAGCAGCCTACTGTGACTTAGGGGATGCTCCTATGGGCCTGAGGGGATAGCTGGCCTATGCAGGCGGGTCACGGACCCCCTGCACTCACACTACCTCCTTCAGCTCCGTCCAGATCTCCTCTGACTAGCGTGGTCTCTCCCCCATGCTTCCCTTTCCTGCTCCCGTCATCCTAGCCCTCTGATTGGTTCTTTACATCAGGTGACTGCCCAGGAGCTCATGGGAGTTGTAGTTTCTCCACGGAGCCTCTCTGCCTTAATCTGCACAGACACACAGCTATTGCATCAGCCACCGCCTGTCTGACTCTGCTCTGACACACTGCAACACTCTTGCAGACACTCCACAGGCCTCTCACTGAACAGAGTCAAACACCAACTGAACACACATACTGTATGAGGTTCCTACCACATCCTTACATTTGTAAGAGTGTTTCTCTGCTGAACACCGGCCCCTCCTTTGGGAGCCTGTACTGCCAGTTTCCACACATTCTAGGGAAAACCTCTCTATAAGGGTACTTCCCTGACATAAAACAATAAAAGGATTACTACTTAAACTATTTACAAGTGAGATCCCCTCATCAAAACCTCCTGGAATCTGAGGGAAAAACACATCCCCGGCCCTTATACAGTATAACCTAGATAGGTGTAAAAACCCACCCCGGTTACTGGGCAGAATGCAGATAGACATATGTTGCACAAAGATCACTCCATATCATGTGACCATTCTAGCGGTTTCTGGAAACCAGGCAGTGCCATCAGCGCCACCAACAGAAATCATGGGGCCCGGAACAAATGGAAGGAGCAGCCTCCCCCCAACCCATAGCGCACCGACCACGTAAAAAAAAAAAATTAGCGCGCAACTTTTACTTAACCCCCCAATACATATAAAAAAATGCACCCCCAAGACAAACAAAAATCAGATTTACGTTGTGAATAGGGGGCCGGTGGCTGCTACTGGACGGGGGCGCAGGTGGCTGCTACTGGGCGGGGGGCGGAAAGGCGCCGGTGGCAGCTACTGGGGGGGGGGGACGGACGGACGGCGGCTAGGGTTGCCAGGTGGCTTGTCCAAAAATACTGGACACAATGCTAAAATACCCCAACCTCCCCGCAATACATATATAAAAATACCCCAACCTCCCCGCAATACATATATAAAAATACCCCAACCTCCCCGCAATACATATATAAAAATACCCCAACCTCCCCGCAATACATATATAAAAATACCCCAACCTCCCCGCAATACATATATAAAAATACCCCAACCTCCCCGCAATACATATATAAAAATACCCCAACCTCCCCGTAATACATATATAAAAATACCCCAAGCTCCCCGCAATACATATATAAAAATACCCCAACCTCCCCGCAATACATATATAAAAATACCCCAACCTCCCCGCAATACATATAGAAAATACCCAACCTCCCCGCAATACATATAGAAAATACCACAAACCTCCCCGCAATACATATATAAAATACCCCAACCTCCCTGCAATACATATATAAAATACCCCAACCCCCGCAATACATATATTAAATACCCCAGCCCCACCAATACATATATAAAATACCCCAAACCCCCCCCCCCAAAAAAAATATAAAAATCAGACTTACCTAGGGGGGGGGGGGGCAGGGACGGTGGCTGGCGGTACTGCAGGAAGGGGGCCAGCCATGGGGGATGGCGGTGCTGGGGGGGGATGGCGGTGCTGGGGGGGGCATGGCGGTGCTGGGGGGGGCATGGCGATGCTGGGGGGGGTGGCAGTGCTGGGGGGGGGTGGCGGTGCTGGGGGGGGATGTCGCTGCTGGGGGGGGTGGCGGTGCTGGAGGGGGGGACAGAAGCAGCCTGGCAGCACCACGGTGGTCCGTGCACCTGCCCTCTCGCCAGAGATGTTGTTTAGGGCGCAGTCCAGAGGGGCCAGAATGGCAGTGGTCAGCTGTTTTAGGGTTGCCCTTTGGGGAGCTGGGGAAGGGGTGTGTGAGAACAGTGACAGACAGGAGTCCTGCTGCTCAGAGCATCCACCCCTGCCCCAGATATCCCCGCGGCGCCTGCCCAGGGTGGGAGGGGGTCTCATGGGGAGGGGAGCACGGGGCGCGAGAGGTGGGCTCGGGGAGCGACAGGTGGGCTAATCCCACACCTGATGCCCGGTGCAGGAGGCGCATGTGGGGGAAGTTGGGTTGGGGCACGTGGGGGAAGTTGGGTTGGGGCGTGCACACAGGGGAATCTCAATTGGCCCTTCCCCTCCGGTTCCGTCCGACGCTGGGAGCGGGGAGAAAGTGGGGAGAAAGTGGGGGGGTGGGCGGGTAGGGAGTTGGGGGGCGGGCCCACCGTCAGCAGGCCGGACACCCTGCTTGCCCTGCGCATGCGCGCGGGAGATTCGCCACCATTTAAAAAAAACGTTTGTTTTTTTGTTTTTTTTAACGGGCATGGCCTCTGTTTCCCCCTGTTGGAGGCCCTGAGTTCCATACACTAACCTTTAAAAGCCAACATACAGTAATAGAAACAACTTGTGAAATACTGAGGCCTGTGAGGATTAACCACTGCCTGCAGGGATCAGGACTGACTTGCTTAGGGTTTTAACTTTTAGCAAGGTACTGCACAAGTTAGATGGAGTATTTGTACAAATAAGAACATCTCATGGATTAGCAACATGACATTTCAAAGATAAAAGAAGATGTTTGAAACTTGAAGTGCTAGTCTATGGGGATGTTTTTGAAGTGAAACTTGTTTGCTGGCACCTGCCACAAACCAAAATCTCCTAGGACTAAAACTGATTCCTGGAGACGAAAATGCATCATTGTCATATATATGTAACACCTCTTCCCTACAAGAAAATAGAATGCACACAGTGCGCACCAGGGATTGAAAAGTGTCATTTATTAATATAAATGAAAATATAACTGAGTGGATCCAACCCCACCTCAGTTGCAATGGTTATACAACTAGGTACAGTTTCAATAAACATGCACCTTAGGATACATATGTTTTTTCTAAATCCATAAAAAGCATAACACACAATACAAGTTGAACAGAAATAAACAATTAAAAACGGAACAGAAGTTCTGACTAGAGTATAGTGAAACACCTATGGAAAACTGTCTAAGGCTGGCAGGGGGAGACGGAAACTCACACTGAAGCCAAGTGCGTGTCCACGGTAACCGTATGAAGATCCGGATCACGGCACCGCAGAGATGGAGTCACCGCATGGGCTTCTTGCAGGCGCCGTCTCAACCCGTCAGCAAACACGCGCAGGA